>NW_022639654.1:140799-142948 GCF_010583005.1 Odontomachus brunneus | reverse complement strand
CCAATTTGACCGAAAACCATTTTCCATAGGTTTTGTGCGGGGTCCTTTCCATTTGCATTCCTATCTTTAAAAAAAAGGCAACATACAAAAAATTTTTTCATTTTTATTATTTTAATCGAGTATTATATTATTAATATTATAATACTCGATTCTCTCTCTCTCTTCCCTCCCTCCTCCCTCCTCCCTCCCCTTCTCCCTCTCCCTATCTCCCCCTCTCTGTCCCTTCCTCTCTCCCCCCTCTCTCTCTTTCTCTCATATGAACTTTTCAGAGAAAAATTTTATAACACATATTTCAATCCTACGATGTTAAATAAGTGTATCAACTTTTAAGAAAAATATTTTATTGTAAATATTTCAATGTAACAATAAAAGAGTATATTAACTTTATGAGATGAAAATTGTTTAAATTATCTCTATCTATCCGGTAAATTAGTCGCGCTACAGGAAAATGTGAAATTTACTCAACTTTAAGTTCAATTTAAGAAATCGACTATTTCATATTTTTTACAGCACTATTATTTCATATTTTTTACAGCACTATTATTCTATATTTTTTTACAGTAAAAGTTTGAATAGAAATTGAAAATAAGATTATCATCTCTATTTTGCATTATAGTATTTATGTAGATATTAATTTCTGCCAATGTTTTTAATTAGAGTTAACAAAAAATTATAAGTTTTTAAATTTTATTAAATTGATGAAAATTATAAAATTCTACATACTGCTATTTTTTAAACGCAAAGATAAGGAGTACTAATGGAAATTTGTGTCATTTAAATCCTCTAGAACAATTTTATACTAGTATAAACTCAGAAACACTTATGAAACACTTCAAGACTTTTCTATACACATATAAATGTAAATAAAAAGAATATTACATTTCATCTATATGTTATATTTGTTATATGTTTGCAGTTTGGCATTTATGTTGTATATTATCTCGATTACACCGTCGGCGGGGCATGGTGGATAATCATCTTATATTTAATACAAGTCGGCGCCGTGTTCGCTGTTCGCGGGCGTCCACATACCGGGGAGGCAGTCGTAGCCGAATTATTCCCACCGACAGGACGATGTCTCAGATACTGGGCTGGGCCTCTCTTGTCTTTTACATGGAACGTTATTCTCCCGGTGACTTTACTGGTAAGTCATTAGACTTGGTATAATTATTCATATATATCTGGTATATATCAGATTGTGCGTTCACTCGCAACAACATTCCGTCATTAAGATATTATTTTATATCATAGGTTCTTACTATCACAATATTCAAGAGCAGTAGCTTCTCTCGAGAACTCTACACTTATCGTCGTACCGGCAAAGAATACTGGGCTTTGTGGGCAAGACAATTCGGGACTGCAATTCAGCTGATACCGATAGTGGCGGTACCGGCAGTGGGTATTATACAAACGTGCCGATATTTGAACAGAGGACCACCCGACATATTCGATGTAAGTGTTCTATTATTGAGCAGGATTGGAGTTCAGCATTCTATCAAATTTTATTAAAAACGAATAGTCATGGAAAACATGGTCGTGTCGCGAGCCAAGTACATGCGCGAAGCTCAACCGTGTATATTAACGCGAAGACTTAAATTGAATTCAATCAAGATTGCTCACTCGACAATAACGGATAACCCAAGTAGAGCAGGTATTGCCTATTGGTTAACGTTCTTGAAGTTAACTTTTGAAACGTATCTATAAGATAACAAGTCAATGTCAATAATTCGTCTACATTAATATGACATCGATTAAATAACAGTTTATAGTTTGGTTAATAGTTAGTGCATTTTACAGTTATCACTTAGTATATATTTACCCAGACAACATAAAAACTAAAATCGGGACATAACCCAGCAAACACAGATATATAAAATACACAGATACAGTTACATTGCCGTAATAAAACGGAATGTAACATGTATGCAATATAACATGTAGTAGGTTATATAGACGTTCGTTGTAATTTCCTACTCATACATGTTACAGTTATATAACGTGAATATAACATAAAAGTAACATGTGACTAAAAAGTTATATGAGTTATATGTTATTCGTTAGCGAATTAACACATATATTTTTTTGTTGAATTCCAACGATTTATTCATTAGTATGGTTCAGATAGTGGTTCAAATATGGTTCAGAAGTA
>NW_022639654.1:137026-140789 GCF_010583005.1 Odontomachus brunneus | reverse complement strand
TTGTTTATAACCAGATAAAATACTATAAAATACGATAGGATTTATATCTTGCGTGCGAGAATGACACAACTTAAAGAAAATGATTTAAATTAATAGCGTACACGATTTTCATTTTTTTTCAGAATGTTACACTATTCCAAAAAATTTGGCAAAAATATACGTTGAAGAACACATTTTAAAGAATATACATGTGAAAAATGGTTATTGTCATTATAGAACATAACCTCAAAAAATTTTTTTAAATAATTTAAAAAATTGTTTTCATCTGAAATTTTAGTCAGAAAAATTTTTTGATTTTTCTAGAAAATAGTCTCATTGATAGTTATAGTGTTTTTTTCATTGAAATCGGTTCAGCCGTTTTTGAGAAAAATAATTTTTAAAATTTTTCTTTATCCCTCCACAAAAATGAAATTTTGAGGTTAAAATTTGATAGAGTTTCATATCACATGAATGCAAACTTATGACATTAATTAAAACTCAATACGTGCGGGGGCAGATTTTACATACTTATCCGGCTAAGCTCTTTATTGAAACCAATTGTCAATTAAACGATCAAATACATTAGCTCATTATTAATTGTCAATTAAACATGATAACTAATTAAAAAAGCAATTAATTGCTCGCAACACTGATCAATATTAAGTCATTACTGAAAAAAATAACGCGTTGTTCCTCAACTCTAAATTATATTATAATTATATTATAAGTATTAAAACACACATTTGTATTTAACTGTGCATGTTGGTATTGGTGTTGATATAGATTTAATTCTTCATACGCATACAGATCGATATTCATCCAGCGTAAAGAAATGAAACCTGTTATATTTGTTCGTAGAGGAATATATTTATCAAATAAACCTACACACGCAGCTTTATCTTGTGCCGTTCTTACGCTGTTTTTTGTGCCGAAATACGTCGTATGCATTATTTTATAATCTACCGTCGTAAAGATTGTGGATTAAACACCTTTAAACATTTCATTTACGCACAATTCGATTTTACTTCTTGCAAAATTCTGTGTCAACAATATCTTATACTACAGAAAACATCGAGATCTTAAAATATCTAAAAAATAGTAAAATTTAAAAAATGGCAGTAAGGAGCACGGATTTCTTAGTGCTATTAGATATTAATACTACTTATTTAATATTAATATGATAGGGGGAAGATAATATGTCCAGCATGTTAAACGCACGTATCGAAATTTCTTCGATTATCGTACGCGGAGAATCAACCTTCCACACTTAGACCGATCCTTGAGCCCCAAATTTTTATATATACGAGTATTTACATTCCCAAAACCCCTATTAAGCCGATAACTCAAAGATGACGATCAAAGATCGGTCTAAGTGTGGAAAGTTGATTAATTGAGTCATCGGTTTAATGGGGGTTTTGGGAAAATAAATATATATACAAATTTGGGACTCAAGGATCGGTCTAAGTGTGAAAGGTTGATTCGCCACGTACGATGATCGAAGAAATTTCGATACGTGCGTTTAACATGCTGGACATATTATCCTCTCACTATCATGTTAATATTAAATAAGTAGTATTAATATCTAATAGCACTAAGACATCAGTGCTTGCTCTTTACTGCCATTTTTCAAATCTTACTGTTAGTTATTCAAAGGAGCTTTCTATAATTTCGGTTTATCTTATATGTAAAAAATATTTTATTATAGATATCTTCAAGATATTTCTAAAAATTATCTAAAAGATATCTTTTAGAAATATCTTGAAGATATCTATAATGAAATATCTTTTAGATATTTTCAGAATTTTTATATTTTTTTAAATGTCTTTTAGATCCTTATAATATATCTTCAGATATCTTTCAAACGTTTTAAACATATCTTTCAAATATCTAAAAAAATTTTTTAGACATTTTAGACTTAAAATATCATATAAGATGTTTTCTACATTTCTTCCAAATATCTTTTTGTCTATTTGAATATTTTAGGCTTTCATGGTGTGGGGAAATGCTTGATCTAGCTTCTGAGCTAGATGATGTCGCATCCTTTGTGGATTTATTTTTAACATTTCATGATTCATTTCTAACATTTTAGTAAACATTCTAGTTCACTTTTTCAGAGGCACAACTAGGAGGCAAGTAGCACTAACTTGGAAGCCAGATTAAATGTACCTTATATTACTTAAAAGTAAAAGTACCTTATTACTTAAAAGTAAAATGTACCTTATATTATTTAAAAGTAAACCTATCTTTGTGTCACTTACCGATTTTACTGAAACTCAGTGCACTTGTAGAATAGTGAGAAATAATAGACACGTATTTTTTTTATATCGGCAATGGTGCAATTGTTGCAAGGATGAAAACCTCTGAAAGATAATTTGGAATATTTTGTTTTGAGGAAATATCTTCGGAATCGTAACAGATTAAAAAAAAGTTCTTAGATAAAAGTTTAATGATAATTAACGTTTTTGAAAATAATATAATGAAATTTTGCAAAATACCTCCACCACCATCAATTAATTTTCCAAAATTAAAAATTTTGTTACAACAAAAATGAAAGAAAATTTCACGCCAAATTCATCCATATATAACAAAGTTGGTTTCTGAAATACCATTTTTGGAAAATAAGCTGTAAACAACGCGCCTCGGTGGTTAATATAACCGAGTACCTTTCAAAGGATGTTTTATCCCTTAAAAGTAAGATTGAGCAAAAAAATACGTGTCTATTACAAATAAACTTACTTTTGTGTTACTCGCCGATTTTGTGAATATTAACCCTTGAATTTATAAGAACGATTAACTCGTTGCATTTAAGTTCATGTTATTAGAGATGTTTTTGATTTATGGAAATGATAAGAGATTTTCATGTCGCTGAAAACAAATCCAATGTAAAAATTTGCGACGCTTTTTCCCAATTATTAAGGCGGACAGTCGCCTGTCCGCCACGTCGGCAAATTACCGCGGTCCTCGGGATGTGACTCCCGAAAAAACGTTGAGCGCCAGATGCGGTAAGGCTGCAGCTCCTCACGAAGGGCACCAAAATTTGCTAAAGTAAGTCGCAAGTCCGAGAACTGCACGGGACCGGTAGCTCCGCGTTATTTGAGTCGGAGGCGGGATGGGTGTATGGGGAAACTCAAGATCGGTCGAAAAAAGGAGTCCTTGAGTTTCGATATAAAGTCTTTATTATATCGGGATGCGCTTATCCCGATAATCGCAATAGTACAACTCGCCGTATGGAGATTCACTTTCTCAAGCCGATAGGAGGTTCGATCTCTCGAGACGATTTTCAGGGGTCGCGGCACAGTACGGCTCCCGAAATTGACAGCCAGATCACATTACGTTCCCCGATGTCAGTGTCTCTACGCGGCCACTCGACGTGCACAACGATTTTAACAGCAACGGGACTCAGACGAATAAGAAACGAGTAGGTGGTCTTACAAAATTCGCAGCTCGCTCCTTGACTCCGACCCTTACAGGTGACCTCCGGGGATGCTCCGCCGATCGTCGTTTCTCTCGTCTGCAGCGAGGGCCCTCTCGCCCTCGCTTCGAGTCGGCACTGACACTCGCGAAAACTTCCGGACCGAATTCCGTTTGTTCACTCTTTAAATTTCGATAGCGGGAAATGGTAAATTTTGAACGCTAACCATCCCGGTAGATCACAAAGACGACAGCGGTAACTATTCGGAACGATCGAATCCTCTCGCTCTCCGGCAATCAAGTCTCGTGTGTGTTGCGAAGACGAATCTCTCAATCTCCCAGTATATTTTCTTTATATATTTTCTTTTCCGCT
>NW_022639654.1:134508-137016 GCF_010583005.1 Odontomachus brunneus | reverse complement strand
CTGACATTTCATATTCCATATTATTTCAATTATTCGTGAAACTCGCGTGGTTTCGATCCTATATATCAGCCGGTCACTCATTTTTAGATCATGTTGTTCAATGCTTAACTTCAACAATCGTCCGGAAACTGGTGATGCCGATGCGCCGTAACGATATCTTGGTAGATAATATTTACAATATACTCTTATCGTTCAAAAAATGTTATGACATATTTGTTGGTAAATGTTTGATACGACAATCACAATGCGATTAATATTGATACAATGTTGTATCAGTAATCAAATTTTAACCTACAACGTACTTGTAAAAGAGAGACAATATTCCTTCTTTCTCTCTCACAATACATTGACAGAGTAAAATTATGATTAGACTCTTTTTGTAAGAACTCTAATTTTACAATATCGTGATAACGATCCTTGCATATATTAAAATATCATATTTTATATACGAGAAACACCTAAAATATAATTTCACATTTGTGTATAAAAATATTGTACAACTGAAATGTAATGTAAACATTAGACTTCTTATATAACATGTTATATTAAAGTTGTTATATTGTTGATATAACTTAATCAGTAAATAACATAATAACATAATAGTTTTATAACATAGTTATATCGCAGTTATAAAGGAAATTAAGTAATCTCAATATTGATAACATATAACAGTAGTTATATTACATGTTATTCCTGTGTTATATCATAGTTATGTTCTGTGTTTGCTGGGAAGACGTCTTAAAGATTCCCTAGCAAAAAAGTTGATAGAGAACGATAGAATAAAATTCTATCGTTCTATCATTTTCTATCGTTTTGAATATGGATTTTGGTTCGTGAATTCACAAATAGTATTCTATCGTATACGATAGAATGCAATAGATAGTGGTAGAATTTCTTATAGTTAGTTATTCTTATCGTTAGTTTCCAATAGAATACGAAATTGTTTATAACCAGATAAAATACTATAAAATACGATAGGATTTATATCTTGCGTGCGAGAATGACACAACTTAAAGAAAATGATTTAAATTAATAGCGTACACGATTTTCATTTTTTTTCAGAATGTTACACTATTCCAAAAAATTTGGCAAAAATATACGTTGAAGAACACATTTTAAAGAATATACATGTGAAAAATGGTTATTGTCATTATAGAACATAACCTCAAAAAATTTTTTTAAATAATTTAAAAAATTGTTTTCATCTGAAATTTTAGTCAGAAAAATTTTTTGATTTTTCTAGAAAATAGTCTCATTGATAGTTATAGTGTTTTTTTCATTGAAATCGGTTCAGCCGTTTTTGAGAAAAATAATTTTTAAAATTTTTCTTTATCCCTCCACAAAAATGAAATTTTGAGGTTAAAATTTGATAGAGTTTCATATCACATGAATGCAAACTTATGACATTAATTAAAACTCAATACGTGCGGGGGCAGATTTTACATACTTATCCGGCTAAGCTCTTTATTGAAACCAATTGTCAATTAAACGATCAAATACATTAGCTCATTATTAATTGTCAATTAAACATGATAACTAATTAAAAAAGCAATTAATTGCTCGCAACACTGATCAATATTAAGTCATTACTGAAAAAAATAACGCGTTGTTCCTCAACTCTAAATTATATTATAATTATATTATAAGTATTAAAACACACATTTGTATTTAACTGTGCATGTTGGTATTGGTGTTGATATAGATTTAATTCTTCATACGCATACAGATCGATATTCATCCAGCGTAAAGAAATGAAACCTGTTATATTTGTTCGTAGAGGAATATATTTATCAAATAAACCTACACACGCAGCTTTATCTTGTGCCGTTCTTACGCTGTTTTTTGTGCCGAAATACGTCGTATGCATTATTTTATAATCTACCGTCGTAAAGATTGTGGATTAAACACCTTTAAACATTTCATTTACGCACAATTCGATTTTACTTCTTGCAAAATTCTGTGTCAACAATATCTTATACTACAGAAAACATCGAGATCTTAAAATATCTAAAAAATAGTAAAATTTAAAAAATGGCAGTAAGGAGCACGGATTTCTTAGTGCTATTAGATATTAATACTACTTATTTAATATTAATATGATAGGGGGAAGATAATATGTCCAGCATGTTAAACGCACGTATCGAAATTTCTTCGATTATCGTACGCGGAGAATCAACCTTCCACACTTAGACCGATCCTTGAGCCCCAAATTTTTATATATACGAGTATTTACATTCCCAAAACCCCTATTAAGCCGATAACTCAAAGATGACGATCAAAGATCGGTCTAAGTGTGGAAAGTTGATTAATTGAGTCATCGGTTTAATGGGGGTTTTGGGAAAATAAATATATATACAAATTTGGGACTCAAGGATCGGTCTAAGTGTGAAAGGTTGATTCGCCACGTACGATGATCGAAGAAATTTCGATACGTGCGTTTAACATGCTGGACATATTATCCTCTCACTATCATGTTAATATTAAATAAGTAGTATTAATATCTAATAG
>NW_022639654.1:113153-132744 GCF_010583005.1 Odontomachus brunneus | reverse complement strand
TCTCTCTCTCTCTCTCTCTCTCTCTCTCTCTCTCTCTCTCTCTCTCTCTTCCTCGACTTTAACCAATCACTGCGGTAATAGCGGTATTGTTGTTTTACTTTCCTTTTATCCTTTGAGATGTTGTCTTCGCGGCACCTGACTCTTCGCCGGTCTCCGATATCTTTCGGTTTTTGTTCAGGTCTCCCTTCACGTCTTTCCTGGCCGCATCGTGGAATGATTCTGTAAACCCAAACATTGATAGCAACAGCCGAGTTCGGCACGACAACCATTTCTTATTATACGAGAGTTAAATATCCGTTATCTAAATGTCATTTAAACGACGGTCGTCGGCGAGGGCGGTGTCGTATGATGGTCTCCTCCGGTCCCGCGTTGTCTTTCAACTCCTTCTCCTCCGAGTCGGTGAGCTTGGGGACACTCTTTGGGACGCGATGACCAGTTTTCACTTTTTCGATCTTAGTTTCGCTAAATTTTCCTAAACATTGCGCGAACGAATGCCGACCTCGCGTTCGCTAAACACGGTATCCGCGATACAAAACGTTGGACGCGCGCAAAATTAGGCGGACGAAGACACTCGCTCCTTGTGACGGGCGCCTTCTGGGCCGCCACATCACAAATTATATAATTCAAAATAGCGGATCCTATCGGATGGCAACTTGATCAGTCAAAATAATTTTATCTCGCACTTTGCCAAACCGAGGAGGAGGTGACAAGAATCTATTCCCATTTCCTTCTTTCATGTTATTTATTATTTTTTGTATTTTTATTTTTTATATTTTTATTTTTCTTATTTTTTGTACTTTTATTTTTTCTTATTTTTTGTACTTTTATTTTATATTTTATATTTTTGTACTTTTATTTTATATTTTATATTTTTGTACTTTTATTTTATTTTTTATTGTTTATATTTTTATTTTTTATTATTTTTTGTATTTTTATTTTTATTGTTTTATACTTATACTTATTTATACTTATTTATATTCTTATCATCTCCAAAAGTCAAAAACATCTCTAATAACATGAATTTAACGAGTTAATTACTCGTTCTTATGAATTCAAGAATTAATTTCCACAAAATCGGCGAGTGACACAAAGGTAAGTTTATTTGTAAGATACACGTATTTTTTATATTTGCTCAATCTCACTTTTAAGGAATAAAACACTACCTGAAATGTAACTCGGTTATATTAACCACCGAGGCGCGTTGTTTACGGCTTATTTTCCAAAAATATTTATTTCGGAAACGAACTCTGTTATATATGGATGAATTTGGCGTGAAATTTTTTTTCATTTTTGTTGTAACAAAATTTTTAATTTTCAAAATTAATTGATGGTGGTGGTTATTTTGCAAACTATCAAATTATTGCAAAATTTCATTATATTAGGTGCGCAACTAAGTTCTCGCTGTTTTTTTTATGAAAATGCAACTTTATTGTGAAAAAATGGTTATAAATGAATCATTCAAAGTATTGCCCATCGCTAGCTACAACTTTTTCCCATCTTTCTGGCAGAGCTCGAATACCGTTACGGTAAAAGCGTTCGTCTTGTGAAGCTATCCACGAATCAAGCCATTTTTTGATGTCTTCATATGAGCGGAACTGCTGATCAGCCAGACCATGTGCCATCAAATGGAACAAGTAATAATCGGACGGCACAATATCTGGGGAATATGGCGGGTGGGGTAGGACTTTCCATTTGAGCATTTCCAAGTAGGTTTTAACGAGTTTGTCAACATGAGGCCGAGCGTTGTCATGCAGTAAAATCACTTTTTCGTGCCTCTGCTCATATTGTGGCCGTTTTTCGCGCAGTGCTCGGCTCAATCGCATCAATTGAATTCGATACCGTTCCCCAGTGATGGTTTCGTTCGGTTTCAACAGCTCATAATAAATAACACCGACCTGGTCCCACCAAATACACAGCATAACCTTCGCAGCGTGAATATTCGGCCGAGCCGACGACGTAGAAGCATGACCGGGCAGTCTCCATGACTTTCTTTTCTTTGGGTTGCTGTAATGAATCCATTTTTCATCGCCCGTCACGATGCGATGAAGAAAACCCTTCTTTTTTTGCCGCTGGAGCAGTTGTTCATAGGCAAAAAAACGACGCTCAACGTCCCTTGGCTTCATATCATAAGGAACCCAAGTTCCTTGCTTTTGAATCATTCCCAACGCATGCAATCGCTTGAAAATGGCTTGGCGGGTAACTCCTAATGCTGAAGCAAGCTGTTCTTGCGTTTGGCACGGATCCTCATCGAGCAATGCCTCCAATTCAGCGTCTTCGAAGGTTTTTGGCCTTCCTTCACGCGGACGGTCGTCAACATCGAAATCACCGTCTTTGAAGCGACGAAACCAATCACGGCACGTTGTTTCACTTAGAGCAGCATCTCCGTAAACTTTTTGGAGCTCTCGATGCGCTTCAGTCGCCATTTTCTTCGAATGAAATAAGAAAATCAACACTTCCCGCAAATGACGATTATTTTGCACAAAATCAGACATTTTCACACAACCAGAAGTATATGACGCCAAAACAAAATCACTAACGTGTTAAAGCGGTTTGTTTATCATATGTCTAAGCTTGGTTCATGACGTTTTGGATATGTCAAACTCGACCAGCACTTACTGCTGGAGCTATCTATTGACAAACAGCGGGAACTTAGTTGCGCACCTAATATTATATTTAAAAACGTTAATTATGATTAAACTTTTATCTAACAACTTTTTTTTAATCTCTCACGATTCCGAAGATTTCCTCAAAACGAAATATGCCAAATTATATTTCAGAGAGTGTTTTCATCTTTACATTGCTGATATAAAAAAATACGAGTCTATTATTTCTCAATTCTCTATTGTACTAAGTTTCAGTAAAATCGGTGAGTGACACAAAGGTAGGTTTACTTGTTAGTGCAACGACATATGTGTGTGTATGTGCGTGCGTGCGTGCGTGCGTGCGTGCGTGCGTGTGTGTGTGTGTGTGTGTGTGTGTGTGTGTGTGTATGTGTATGTGTATAGACCAAACATTCTCTCCAATAAGTAAAGTCAAAAGTTGGCAGTTTGTGACAGAGTGAGAAAGCTGTTTTGCATCTACTGCTTTCTCACTCTGCTTAGAGCGACTGTCAATCTTGCACTCTTTACACTGGGACTCTTTGTTCTCACTTCTTTCAGCATCCGAATAATATGCATCCATTTCGTTCTAAGTGTGAAAATTGTGAAAAGTGCAAGCAACACGGAGTTTTGCATCTACTTTTCTCACTCTATTTTAGAACGTATGTCAAGAGTCGCTATGTATATATTACAATAGTCAAGTTAAGTGTATGACAAATATATCGAAGAAAAAAGGTAAAAGATGAAGGAAATATAACTATTATTATCTTAATTATTTAATATTTATTATTCATATCTTTTATTTTAGAGTTTATAGTTAAAAGGTTAGATAAGTATTACTTTTGCTGTCATATAAGCCAAAAGTGAGAAAATAATAGACGCAAATCAAGCCAAGAATGAGAAAATAGTAGACGCAAATCAAAACTTTCTCTCTCAGTCACAAACTGTCAATTCCCTGTTTTACTCGCTGCTATAGTAAAAGTTTATGAATGCTTGGTCTAGGTATATATGTCGTTGACTTAGTGACCCATGTGCTATTAATGTGTACATACACACATTACAAATCACTAACATGTATTTTACACTGTCTTTCTGTTCTTGCCGACGATAGAATGAACAAGTGGAGGTAACGGTAAATCACTGCGAACAATGTAATGGCGTAAGTTCTCGTTAACTTCCCTTGCGCTAATCTCGCATGCGTTAGTGACGTTTTGCATCACACTGAAACTTAGTTTATTAAATAGTTAATAGTTTTAGTTGCTATGAAACTTAAGTATCAGGATGTCAAATGACGTATTAATAACGTATTGATGGGTAAGTTTTACTTGGCAATCGCGTCAATCGCGAACGTCACTCTACCTTGTTTCTCATTGGACGTTAAATAAAAACGAAATAATGTTCTATATCGTTAAATGGAACTTACTCAATGGAATCTCTAATGTTAATAATACGTCATTAATATCATTTGACATCATCATATTTAGTAGGAAGTAAATAGGTGCAAAAGGTTTTGTCGTATTTGTCAAGTGGACTTGAAAAAGGCATCTAATTTGAAAGAGTTAGAACCTATAAGAATTCAGACACAGCTGTTATAGTGCAATAAATATTAGCGACACTTCTCTCTCATTTGAGTAGATATTTTATTAATTTAACGTAACAAAGGTATCATACGCGTTTCGGTCTAAATTTACAGACCCTCCTCAGTGGTTAAAATGGAATTTTACATGGTAAATATATAAGTCATCTGTCGAAAAAGCCGCAAATACAAAGATGTCGATTCAGATGTAATAGTCGTAGACGGGGAATGGGAGGTTAAGCGAAAAAAAAATAAAAAACTAATAAACATGGCCTTAAAAAAACTGTTGAAACAAAGTGACAAGTGATGCAAATTGTCCTTGTTAGTGGCCAAGATTCGTTACTCACAGATGCACTTAATAAGGTGCCGTGATGAAAATGTCTAATAAAAATTAATATACTTAAAAGAGTAACAGAACTAAGAGTGAAAACAAGGCAAAGAATAAGCTTAAAACAAACAATTACCTAAATGTCTCGAAGAATAGAATGTTATTCAAAGATGAAATCTCAGTGTTAGGCCGATATCGATTATACCTCTAAATGTCGAGAGCGGTACAAGAATTGTGTTTATATTTAAATCGCAACAGCACAAAAACTATGTGCGATAAACAATATGCAGGAAAACTAATGTTACACAAATCCAAGCAACGCGTTATAACAGTTACCAAGATTTTCCGTGTTAATTTGCGAGTTGAAGCCGTGTTTTTTAAATTTAATAAAATCATTTCTGCAATCAACCTTTTAAAATAAAGCCGTTCTTTATTTAAAATTTTATTATCGTTCCAACAAAACTCATAATTGCAATTGCTCCTGGACAACCGAAAGATCAGAAGTTAAGTCCTTCGGTAATCGTTTATGCTTGAATATTGTATCGAGAGCCTTCTGCTTGTTTGGCCAACATATGAAGAGCTACAGTCCTTATATTTCAGCTTGTACACGTATCGGCGTTAATGCTATCCATATATCCGTATGACTCCCACACGATGACGCATCACTCACACACTGCCTGTAGGTGAGGCACGAGCAGTACAGAGTGGCGGATAGGGCTAGTGGTATACAATCGTCGGACGGCTTGGAGAGGGAATAGTGGTGGAAGTTGCGACGGTCTTCCATCCTCTATCGCAGACGTAAGAGCGAGAGAGATAGCATTATGAGACGTGGCGGCCAGAAATGTCCTAAAATACGTATGACGCACACTAAGAAAACGCTCGGCTTACACTGCTCGTCTATACGTGAGAAATACATGGTGTCCCGATGACTGTTTCGCTCGCTCAAACGTCCATGCATTTTTTTCCTGTTAGCAAGGAAATTACTGTAATGTAAAAGGAGATCTTGGGGAAGGGTTTTCAGGAGGCTTCGACAAGTGCTTCTTAATAGCTGCTCTTGAAAAAAAAAATAAATATTAGATTTATTTCAATATAGAATACTGCATCAATATAGAATACTGCAATAATACAGCGCTTGTATAGGTTGTCTAAGTAGAATATTTTTAATTTTAATGTTGCGTAACCTCCTGAAAACCCTTCCCCAAGATCTCCTTTCTGTCATCATCATCAATTCTGTATATCTTGACAGATGCGTAGTGATTACGTATGTCGGTCCTCTAGGGATTATATGGCTTCCCTTACGCTATTCTTCGACTCGTCACGGCTCTGTGCGGCTCTCACTGCCCTCTCCAAGTTGATATTTAGCAACTTCTCTACTGTGTCGATCTATCGGGTGATCTCCCTCGGCTCCTCTTTTCCGCAGGCTTCTTTTGGATCAGCAGCCTCTCCATATTATCCGCCCTTGTGATATGTCCAAAAAAGGTTAATATTTTGAAGTATACTATGTTGGAGAGTCCTTGTGAGTTGTTTACCTCTGCAAGAATGGATGCATTCGTCCATTTCGCCGTCCATGGTATGCGGAGCATTCTCTGCCAACACCATCTTTCGAACGCGTTTATCTTCCTTCTATCTGCTGCGCGGATTGTCCAAGTCTTGGAAGCGTAGTTGAATACTGAAAACACGAGTACCCTCACCAAGTTAATTTTGATATTCTTCGTTATACTTTTGTTTCTCCATATTTTAGTGAGACTGGTTATGGTTCAGTTGGATACCCAGTGGCTGTTCAATTGGATACGTCTCCTGATTTCTTGTTCATAATTCTCACGATTGTTGATGGAACTGCCTAGGTAGACGAAATTATCAGTTACCTTATATCCCGCGATGCTCTGGATTTCACTCCTGTTGTTGTTGACTCTGTCGACAATTATTATCTTTGTTTTGGTCATATTAATCCGTAGCCCGTGTTCTGCGCTTATTCTATCCAATTTGTTTAGAATTGTGATAAGCTCTCCTTCGCTCTGTGCAATAAGCACTGTGTCATCGGCGAAGCGGAGGTTAAATATCTTGACTCCTCCTATGGGGATTCCTCCTTCCCAAACTTCCAGCACCAACCTCATGATATATTCACTATAAATGTTGGACAATCGTGGTGACAATATGGAGCCCTGTCTCATGCCTTTCTTGATGTTGCATCGTGAGGAGCAAATATCGTCCAGACGCACAACCGTCTGGCTGTTCTTGTACAGGCTTTGAATCAGTGCTATTAAATGTTTTGGGACACCCATATTAATCAAAATTGCTCAGAGCCGATGTCACTGAATGTTGTCAAAAGCCTTTTCGTAATCAACGAAACAGAGATACATGGGAATGTTAAATTCTCTTGCCTTTTCGATAAGCTAGTGCATGTTTAATATTTGTTCCCTTGTTCCTCGTCTCTTAACGAAGCCTGCCTACTCAGGAGCTATTTGCCAGTTAATATACTGGTCCAATCTGCTGTGTATTATCTACAGCAGAATTTTGCATGGAATATCAAAGCAATTAACCTATAGTTGTTACATTGTGCAATGGATCCTTTCTTATGCAGGGGTACAATAACCGAGATGGCCCAGTCTTCTGGCTATTCAGTCGTCGTCCAAATAAGCTGACATAAGTGATGTATGACCTCCACGCCCGTCCTGCCCATTTCCTTGAAAACCTCCGCGGGTATCGCATCTATGCCTGGTGCTTTGTTCCTACTTAGCCTTCTTATGGCAGCTTCAACTTCGTCTACCATAATGCTAGGTTCCATGTCATATTGAACTTCAGGGCTGTTATCTCGTTACCTAAACCACTATCATACAGTTGCTCGCAGTATTTGCGTCATTTCTCTATTATTTTGTCGAAATCCGTTATTGGGTTGTTATTTCTATCAAGTATCGCCCAACTTTTTGGTTTAAATTTACGCGTGATCTGATTTTTTAAAACAGCTCACGGGACTGCAGTTTGTCGGCATGTTTCTGTGCCTCGATACATAAGTTGTTTGCATACGCGTGATGCATATGCATTTCTATCTTGCCTGCATTTTCTTTGGATAAGGGATGAAAGACATCTGACCATGCTGCGGTCGCATTTCTGTCTAAGCTTCGATTATTCAACGCTCTTCTCTCCTCATTTAATTCTAAGGTTTCTTCCGAGATCCATGGATACTTATGCTGGCTCGGCTTTGGCTGCGTTTTTTTCGTCGCTGCGACGATGGCTCCTCCCATTTGTTTCTATAGCTCATCTGGGATATAAGTGCTTATGTATGCTATTATTGGTTTAGTTTCTCTTCCATCTTGTTCTTCAGAGCATCCGCGTCGCTTATCGGAGGAAACTTTTGAATGGTAGCTCTTTTTACTCGATAGAGTTTAGCCTTATATTTTAATCGTAGCAACTTATGGTCGCTACTGCAGTCTACGCCTGGCAAGATCTTGACAGATCGGATAGATGTATGCTAGCGACTCTGGATTAGCACATAATCGATTTGATCTCTTTTTACATTACAGTAATTTTCTAGCTAATAAGAAAAAATACATGGACGTTTGAGCGAGCAAAACAGTCATCGGGCACCGTGTATTCCTCACGTATAGACGAGACAGTGTAAGTCGAGCGTTTTCTTAGTGTGCGTCACACATATTTTAGGACAGCATTTTTGGCCGCACGTCTCATAATACTATCTCTCTCGCTCTTACGTCTACGATAGAGAATAGAAAATCGTCGCGACTTCCACCATTATTCCCTCTCCAAGCCGTCCGACAATCGTATACCACTAGCCTCTTCCGCCACTCCGTGCTGCTCGTGCCTCACCTACAGGCAGCATTGTGTGAGTGACGCGTCATCGTGTAGGAGTCACACGAATATACGGACAGCATTACCGCCGATACTTGTATACAACATTGTTCTGGAGTTTATGAGGTAACCTGTCTTTATGCACGCGAATTATACTCGAAAGTTTATTAATAATAGAAAAACATAGCGTAATATTATTATTTTTAAAAATATTGCCAAGTTTATCAGAGATCCTTTCCAAATAAGGAATGGCATTAAATGATCTTTTGGAGTTGAAGAATCTTCAACAGCCTTCGGCAAATTAATTTTGTTAATTAGTTCGGATAAACTCCTGTTGATGATTCTAAAAATAAGTTCAATAGGATAATCATTTCGTACTAGTGTGCGGATAACAAAATCAAAATTTTGAGATGATAAGAAGAATGGCTCAACAAAATCATTTTATCAAACAAACTTATAATGGTGCCTATTTTATGTTATAGTAAATGGAAAGATGACATAAAATTAAGGTATCGGCCTGAATAAGTTGGTTTATGGTACCAATCAAAGGTGATTCTGTTATTAATAATAATAATCGAAGTGTCTAAAAAATTAATTCTATTATTCTCGCTGATCTCAATAGTAAATTGTAAACGTGAATGGAACGAGTTAAAGATACGTAAGATGTTGTTAATAAAAGTCGCAGGAACGGCTAGAATAATATCGTCAACATAACGAAAATAAAATGGCAAAAGAATAGGAATCATTTGAAGCGCTCTCTCCTCCAAGTCCTATAAAACAATATCTGCAATAATGGGAAAGATTTGGAAACCCATCGGGCCGACGGGAACCCGAAGGTTTGTCGATAAATTTGTTCGCCAAAACTGAAAAAAGTAGAATTAAGCACAAATTTGAGAGCTGTAATGAATTCTTCTCGTGGAATCCTCGTAGAAGTCTCGATGAAGCACCAACGTTTTTCAACGTCAACTACCGCTAACTCTAGCGGGATGTTTATAAATAAAGAGACTGCATCTAAGGAAAGCAGTTTTGTAATGTTCTTTCATATACAGAAAAGAAAGAGATTTTATAAAAACTTTTTCTGATTCTGCTATTTGCCAACGGCATTTTAAAGTAAATAAGTTTGTGTAAAAACACCGCAAGATTATATAGAAGACTGTTAACTGATGAAACTATAGTTTTTTATTGTACTATAACAACTGTGCGTGAACTCTTATAGACTCTTTATTCAATTACTGATTAGTTTCGAAAAGAGTTCTTCCTTCATCTTAATTTGAAAGAGTTAGGGCCAGTTTTTCAATAACAGTTTAAACTAATTCAAATTTAAACTCTATTCTAATAATACGTTTGTTTTGTTTACAAAGTTTAAGTTGAAATCTAAGTTTAAACTATCATTGAAAAACCAGCCCTTAGTGATTTTTACGAAAAGTATAAACAAAACACATCGACTCGCACATAGAACAAAAACTTCCAATGGATATCCATTAAACATCTATGGTGGAGTTTTAGAAATTCCAGTGGATATACATTAGACCTTCAATGGACGGCCACTAGAAATCTATAGTTCCGCTTTGCGCATGTTCAGTGAACCTCTATTGGACATCTTTATAGATATCCATTAGATGTTACATGGATCATTGATGGAGGTTTCATGGAAGTTCGATGAACGACAAACAAACGTTAGATGGATTATTAATAGAGAATTCATACTCAGACAGTACAAAATATTTATGAAACATCTACAAAATATTTGTAAGATTTATTTTATTATTTTATAAATATTTACCTGGTAAATCTTTAGATAAACGGACCCAGCAGCTATAATCTTGACTTTGACAAACGTTATAGAGGTCACCCTCCTGAGTAATTTTCAGAAGGTTTTAACCGTCGCTCATTGTTCGTTAAAAAGTTATTAACAAAAGAAGTTGCATAAAATGAATATAATTTTTGGACACTATATATACAAAAACATGGAAATTTTAGGAAAGTGCTAACCATACGCACGTATACACACACACACACACAACACTGCTCGCCAGCAAGCGCGCTCGCCCGCCCGACGGGGCGGGCTCGCGGTGGGTGCGTATATACAGGGTGTCCCGAAGTCCCATGATGACCCTTGGTGAGAACGTAGAACGGATTGAGG
Organism: Odontomachus brunneus; assembly: GCF_010583005.1. Taxonomy (NCBI): domain Eukaryota; kingdom Metazoa; phylum Arthropoda; class Insecta; order Hymenoptera; family Formicidae; genus Odontomachus; species Odontomachus brunneus. The sequence goes on along the minus strand of NW_022639654.1, from coordinate 122,296 downwards.
TGAGCAAGAAAGTCCTGTGCCGTTTTGCGATATTCGCAATAGTTTTTGAGAAATTAATTATTTTGTCTCAACAAATCAGCGTACAGAAAGCGGCAGCGGAAAGAAAGATGCCTTCGGCCGACGTGCGACCGTGACACTCGCGAATCGTATCTCGCCGCATCCCTCCGCCCATAGCTACGAGACATAGAGAGTCTATGTCTCGTAGCTATGGGCGGAGGGATGCGGCGAGATACGATTCGCGAGTGTCACGGTCGCACGTCGGCCGAAGGCATCTTTCTTTCCGCTGCCGCTTTCTGTACGCTGATTTGTTGAGACAAAAAAATTAATTTCTCAAAAACTATTGCGAATATCGCAAAACGGCACAGGACTTTCTTGCTCACCTCAATCCGTTCTACGTTCTCACCAAGGGTCATCATGGGACTTCGGGACACCCTGTACATACGCACCCACCGTGAGTCCGCCCCGTCGGGCGAGCGAGCGCGCTTGCTGGCGAGCAGTGTGTGTGTGTATATATGTGCAAACGGCTAGCACCTTCTTAGCCTAAAAATTCCATGTTTTGTATATACAGTGTCCAAAAAATACATTCATTTTATGCAACTTCTTTTGTTAATAACTTTTTAACGAACAATGAGCGACAGCTAAAACCTTCTGAAGGTTATTCAGAAGGGTGACCTCTATAACGTTTGTCAAAGTCAAGGTCATAGCTGCTGGATTCGTTTTTCTAAAGATTTACCAATATTTTTATAATATTTATAATCTATTGAATATAATCTATTAAATATTTATCTATTAATGTATTAAATATAATCTATTAAATATTTATGATCTATTGAATCTAAGGTCACAAAAATATTTAGGTAAATATTTATAAAATAATAAAAGGTATATTTAAAAAATATTTATGTGTGTGTTTTAAAAGTAAGTAAAATACAAATAAATTATTTTGTAAATTTAGATAAATTGTTTTCTGATATATAATAAAAGAACTTTAATTTGAAACACAAAAAAGATGCTTTTAATATTAGAAAATAATTTATAATATATAATTAATATTATAATAATTAGTATTTATAGTAATTAATAATTTTAAATATTAGATTTATAAAATGATTTACTCGTATTTTATTTAAAACGAGCAAATATTTATTTAAATAAATTAAATTAAATTTTACATTTAAAAAAAATAAATTTCTTCTTCTTTTCTTCTCAGAAAATCATTTGCTTATTCTTATGTATAGATATTTTAAATTTAAAAATAATTTTTTGTCTAGAAATTCATAACTTTACAGTTCATTACACAAATTTTTAAAAAATATTATTTTATATTTATTACATATCTTCTAAAATCTAACAAATATTTTTTCAAGTTAAGAAATTATGTTTAACCCATTTAACGCCCAAATGTGCTGAAATTTTACATTGATTTGAGCCATTTATTTTACTACGAAAATAAGTTTTGTTGTTTATAAGACCCTTATAGAAATATCATACTAAGAATCATTGATAATTACTTATTTTCAGTATTAAAAATATTGGATAATAAGTAATTATCAATGATTTTTAGTATGATATTTCTATAAGAGGAGTACAATTTCTACCAACTTCAATGTCGCTTTATCGAATAACGTTGAGAAAATTAAAATAAAATCGCAATTTATGCAAAATTTTTGCAAAATAAAATTTAAAAAACGCATGTTTTTAGGGCTAATTTTTTCTTCTTCTACTATTCTCTCCATAAAACGTGTTAGTATCGCTCGGAAAAGTGTGTTCCGACACTTTAACTTAAAAAATATGTCATAAGTATTTTCTTCAATAAACATAGCGGTACCAAAATGACGGTCAATTTGAAACGTTTAATTCGAATTTTTGTTTATATTTGGTTATCGAAAATTTACTATATAATTACTATGTAAATTATTATGTAATTTTTTAGTAATATTGACCTTAAAACGATTTCGATAACCAAATATAAACAAAAATTTGAATAAAACGCTTCAAATCAACCACCATTTTGGTACCGCCATGTTTGTTGAAAAAAATTCCCATGGCATAATTTTTAAGTTAAAGTGTCGGAAACACGTTTTAGACACTTTCCCGATACTAATACGTTTTTATGGAGAAAATAACGGAAGGAGAAAAATTTAGCTCTAAAAACATGCGGTTTTTTATTTTATTTTCCAAAAATTTTGCATAAATTGTGATTTAAAAAAATTTTTTTAACACTTTTCGATTAAGTGACATCGAAATTGGTAGGAATGGTTCTCTTTATAAACAACAGACCTCATTTCCATAGTAAAATAAATGGCTTAAATCAACGTAAAATTTCAGCATATTTGGGCGTTAATATGTGTTTAAAATATATTTCTTTAATTTAAAAATTTTTTTCAGTGTACATTACCAAAATTTAAATTTCGATTTTCTTATTTTTTTATTAATTATAAATAGTTACATTTATTTTTTTCATGTATAATAATTATATAAATATATTTATATATAATATTATATATTATATTATATATATATATATATATATATATTATATTATATATATATATATATATATATATATATATATATATATATAATTATTGCATAAATATATTATAATAATTATATAATATATTTACAAAATATTATTTCAAATATTTATTTTTTGTTTACTATAAATATTGTATAAAATATTTAGTCTATATTTTAATAATATTTTGAATAAAGATATTTTGAAAATATTTTGATACTTTTTTTCTTTATGTATATAAAATATTTATGAAATATTTATATAATATTTAAAAAAAGTAATTCGAAATAAATATTTATAAATGTTTATAATAAATATTGTGTGCTGTCTGGTAGAGTTTCCACTGGATGTTCATAAGACTTCCAATAGACGCCCAATAGACATTGCGCGTATCGAATAAACCACTACTAGACATCTTTATAGATGTCCATTAGACGTAACTTGTGCCATTAATGAGGGAAATCATTATAGAACGTCCAAAATAAGGGAATTTTCGTGAATTTTTTTTGAAGAACGTACTTATTCAATCGCTTTCCAACTTTGTAATGTTTTTGCTTATATAGTACATTAAAGTATTAAAAAAATATTTTTAAGTTAAGAAAAATGTTTATAAATTGTATGTAGTGAAAGAAGCGTGTTGAGTGTCGCGGCAGAGTCGGCGCAAAACAGTGTGCACTCTGGCTCCTGTTGTATTCGTCTGAAACCAAAATAAGGAAAACTTTTTTACTCTTTATGAACATAATTTGTCGATCAACCTAAACAAGTTGAAAAGAAATTTTGTAATTGACAAAAAAGCAGCCCTTGAATCAAAAGGTTGATTTTTACTTATAAAAATCCATTTTTACTTATGCGAAAAAATTGTTTAAATAAATAATGTTATCGATTTTATAGGTTTATCGACTAGCATATATAATAAACTAAATGTATGTAAAAGGGCAACTCGATTGGTCAAATAGTTTTTTAATTATCTTGCACACCAGTTTGGAAGAAGTCGTTTCGAGAAAAACGCGTTTAAAGTTTGAGGTATAGAAAATTGTAAACTTACAGCTGTTTTCTACTAATCCGCTATTCTTGTCCCATACATTCTCATAAATCTTCCGCTTCTTCAAACAAGTCATTTTGCTCAAGTTGGTTGTTGTTTACTTGCTATTCGAGCCTCTTTACTACAACTTAAGCTGCGGCGCTCCTGTCTCTTTATTCGCTCGGCATCCTTACTATCAGCATATAACTTACATAGAGGTCAAATTTTAATTTCTAATATTTCCATTATTTTCAAAACAGCAAAGTAGTCTTCATTAAATATCCCAGCGGCAATATAGACGGTGATTTCAGTGATTTTAAGGCCTGAATGTACATGCTTTGGAGCTAACCGCTAAATTGTAATATTAAAAATTTTATTCGCATTTTTTATGTGCCCACCTAAACACCTTTCTAATAGATCTTTTTTAGAATGGTTTTTTCCGTTTTTTCAAACGGGTTTTTCGAAACAAAGCCGTTGAGAGTCACTGTGCGCTCAGATCTCGCGCTCGTACCTACGTGCGAAAAATAGTTCTGTACGACCATTTAGATTTTAAATTTTAAAACTGAACTTTGGGAATATATTCTATATATATAGTACTATTATTTAAAGCAAGAAAAATTTGATTTTTGTGACTCTCTATAGTGATTTTCCCCCTTAATAGAAGGTTCGTGGAGCCTTGGTGGACCACAAACAGACGTTATATGGATCATTGATAGAAGTAGGTTAATAGAAGTATGGTTCATGGTATAGAAGTAGGATAATAGAGGTAGGATGGATGTCTAATGGAGATCTATTTGATTTCTATCGTGGAAATAAAATCCCATAGAACTCTAAATGTAGAATGGATTTCTAATGAACGTCTATCTGCTTTCCATTGTAGATATAGAATCCTATGGAGTTATGGAGGTAAGATAGATCTCTAATGAACATCTATCTGACTTCCTTCATAGAGATAGACATCCTATGGAGCTATGGAAGTTTGATGGACATCCATTGGATGTCAATTTCTATGTGGACTGAGTGTTTTCTCAGAGATTTATCTAAGATTTTCTGTTTAGTTTTTCAATATCGAAATCAGTAACTTTCTACAACTCAGAATTTAATAGAGAAATGACGAATCCTTTGCACTAATCTACTAGAAACGTGTAAAAAATATATGACATATATAAATATGCTTCCAAAATCATCAAAGTATAACGTTATCGCTCTTAACTGAATAATTCGGTTTTGATCATAGAGAATCCAGTTACTCTATCGGCCACCATTAGAGCCAGAGGACGCTCGCGATGCGCACACCCAAATCGGCAGCGACACCGGTACTAGCTTACATGGCAATGGGATTTTACCTACCACGACGACGGAGATACCTTTTGAGGACCCGCCACCGAAGTATACACCGCCACCGAGCTACACTACGGCGACCGGCGCGAGGATCGCGAAGATGCTGCGCCAGAGTTTCCGGCGTAGTGTGCGCAGGATTGCAAACGTCTTAGGCGAGAGTAGCGTAATGCCGAGGCAGAGATCAGCGTTGCAGCCACCGCCGCCGGACTATGCCACCGTATTGGTGGAGATGAACCAACAAGGTGGCAGCGGTGGTGGCGGCAGTAGCATTCCAACGTTGCACGACATAGCGATCCACATGACCGAGCCACGACCGGACGTGACCAACACCGGAAACTGTCGTCGCAATCTGAGTAGCGACACAGCGATCGAATGGCACCGGCCGAATACCATCGATCGCACTACTAGCAGGATCGCCATGGTGGAGAGACGCTCGATCGAGCGCACCCATTCAACGCTCGATCGCAGCCGCAGGTCGTACGCGAACACTACTAGCATGTCCGGCTCAAACTTGACCGCCGCCGACGTGGCAAATTTGCTACGTAGCAGTATCCGTCGGGGCACCGTACGAACTCAGCAGTCCTTGCGCCGCAGCTTTTGCCATGAGGAACCAACGATGGCAGTATCCGTTGAGAATCTAGTCGAGGCCGCCGCGCCTATCGGCGAAGACTCCTTGGTCCTGACGAAAGACGCGTCCCTAGTCTCCGACGAACAAATCGATGATCGCTGCAATGACAACGACGATGATAATAACGACAACAAAGGTGGCGATGACAACGATGGCGGCAGCGACGACGACGAGAAAAAGACTGCAGGTGAAATGGAAAGCTCCGTTTCTGTGATATAGTAGACTGGACGACACATATTCGGTTGCATCGATATATTGATTGTGCGATATCGTCGCTGCTAATTTGCATTTTGACGTTCTTGACAGCCGACTAATCGGTGAACCATCCTCCTTCGAATTGCTATCACTCTATGATGTTATGTAAATGAAGAAAGAGAGAGAGAGAGAAAAGGAAAGATACCCTGTTAATCGAAGCGACTTTGAGACTAATCGGATATCGGTTTCAATCCGCCGATAATCTCTATATTTGATCCTCTCAAGGTCAAGACTCTAATATCCTCCCTCTCTCCTTCCTCTGTGCCTAAGCGATTGTGCGCGCCTGTTCTTCTAAAGGTTTTCTTTTCTCTTGTGTTCTTGCGATATTTATTTCTTGATATACATATATAAGTATATTAACTTCGTTAATAGAGATACTAAAAAAATTAATGTTTACATAGCAATCAGACGAGCTTCTCTGAATACAGCCCGAACACCTAGCCACGACTCTTGGTGCAGCAGTTCGGTAAAGTTAAATGAAAAATTGAATGAGGAACAACGAATTTTCTTCGGTCAAGATACACATATTCAGTATCGAAAATAGCGAGTGCGATTTGAATTTTGTTTGCGATGAAATTAAGTGTAATTCTCACGTTGGCCAAATGAAATTTAGAATCATATTAAAATGCAACTTCGAATAGATGTGTTAATCCCTTATAATATTTCAGAAAGAGAAAGGAAGAGAGAAATTATTGCTATTATTAATAAAGCATACAGTATTATTTAATGAGTGTGTTGCGAAAATGTACGATATCGTACAATCTCCTAATTTTACTTTTCTTCTAGTGATCACGTAGATGAGATGACTGAAGGACGAACTGAACAGTCTATGAAAGTACTTTATAAACTTAGCTCTCGTCTAACGTCTTCGGCTGAAAGCTTAAGTTAGGTTTCCCGAGTGTGTTCGAGAACATTTAGCCCTAACATGCTTAAAAGTCTGTTCGCACCGTTTAAAGTATTTTTACTCGAGATTGCGCAGACAATATATACACGTGTGTATATAAAATATAGTTTTGTGTACTTGTCCCTCTTGAGGTTAGTCCATTCTGTAAATACATAACGTTTTAAGTAATTAAGCGAACATATACAGTCAGTGTCATATGTATGCCATACCATTCCCTACTAAAAGTAGGAGAATTCGCATATCTAAATATCCGAGAATTCGGATTCTCGAATTCCGGAAATTTTTAATTCGTTTCCGTTTCCGATATCCAGATAATCTGCGATAGAGGATATTTGCGAATATCCAGATATTTGCGGATATCCGAATAATCTACGGGTAACAGATTATAAATAATTTAAATAGGTCTATCTCCCCCATAACACTGAAAGATTGTTTTTCCGTTAAACAGATCATATTACGCTAAAGTTTCATATAAAGCAGGAACAATACTTCTTATGATAAATTTTATTTTCCGCATATTAAGATAGCATGACATATCCTACTTTATAATTATTTTATTATTTGAATCGTAATTTTTTCCAGATTTCGGAAAACTCTTATCCTCAATTTACCCGCAGACGCCCATTTGCGAATTTTTGAATATCCCTGGGTATCCGGATAATACTGCGAACACCTAAATATCAAATTCGTAAACAAATTTTACAAATATCGTGAACCGATCGTATGTCTTGTACAGATATTCAGAAAAAGGATTTCAAAAAGTGCAACGAATCCGGACGCGACATCCACTCTTCTTTCCTACGTCGAGAGTTATATCCCAGGGAACTTTCCAAGGGATGTCTTGAGGATGTCCTTGACATCCTAAGATCCTCAAGACATCAACAAGATGTTCTCTGAAGGTGTATGTGCTGTCTGAAAAGATTTCCATATACAGTGTGTTTGACTCATACCGTACCAGAGCTAATATAGCTAGAATAAGTCGGAGTGAGTAATGAAATTGGTCTTTTTTTAAACAACCACGTGAAATTTCGAGTTATTAAATAAAATTAATGGGCTAATCAGAGCGCGCGACGCGACAGGCGAGACATACAGCTCGCCGCAGCCGGCAAAGAAAATGGACGATTGCTCGCGAGCCTATCTCATTTGGTAGCTGCTACCAAACGACCCATCTCTCTGGCTTATAAAATAGGACCGCGAGCAATCGTCCATTTTCTTCGCCAGCCGCAGCGAGCCATATGTCCCGCCTGCCACGTTGCCGCGCTCTGATTAGCCTATCTATTTTATTTATTAACTCGAAATTTTACGTGGTTGTTTAAAAAAGGAGACCGATTCCATTACTCACTCTGATCTATTCTAGCTCTACAGGATGTATCAAAATTGTGGCAATGGTCGAATATCTAAAAAAAAAAAGCATTTTATAGGAAAATGTTTCAGACAAAAGTTATAGAGTTTCAAAAAATCTATTTAATGACCGTATCAATTTTGACCTCGGGTAGCGTTGTCAAGGTCAGATCAAGGACAATTTTGCTTTTTTAAATAGAAACATATAATTTTTATTACAGAACTTTATTCCACATAAAGAAACAAACATTTATTTGAAAGAAATTTTTATAAGATCTCTATTTTCTAAAATATTTATGGAAATATCTACAAAATTATTGGTTTCAATAATTTTTTACTCGAATTCTATCAACTTTACCGAAAAATAGCGAGAGATAAAAAATATCTAATTTCTTCTCATAGAGCTCTGAGAATTTTCTCAGAATGTTTTATAAACTTCATGAAAATGCATGAAAATGCAATACTAAAAAGTTAATTAAAAAATTCTGAAAAAATTCTCAGAGCTCTATAAGAAAAAATAAACAATTTTTATTTCTTCCTATTTTTTGGTAAAGTTGATAGAATTTGAGTAAAAAATTATTGAAATAAATTTTATAGATATTTCCGTAAATATCTTTGAAAATAGAGGTCATATAAAAATTTTTTTCAAATAAAAATTGTTTATTTCTTTACGTAGAGTAAAATTCCATAATAAAAAACATATTTCTATTACCTTATATATTAGCTCTGGTATGGTTCGAGACACCCTATATACATAAACTTGAAAATAGCACAAATAATCATATTTATAGTGGTAGAGTTAATAATAGCTAAAATTTACAAGATTATAGACCCAGCAAATAAAATGTTACATGTAACGTATATGTTAATTGTAATTTCCTACTCAACAATGTAACTGTTACATAACACGTATGTTATATAATAGTTACATTGTTGAATAAGAAATTATAACTACATGTACGTTACCTGTAACGTTGTGTTCACTGGGAGTGGTTTCTACTTTGTGTGTGTGTGTGTGTGTGTGTGTGTGTGTGTGTGTGTGTGTAATATATAATATGTGTATGTGTATATATATATATATATATATATATATATATATATATATATATATATATATATATATATATATATATAC
>NW_022639654.1:105934-111887 GCF_010583005.1 Odontomachus brunneus | reverse complement strand
ATATATATATATATATATATATATATATATATATATATATATATATATATATATATACTTAATATATATATATATATAACTATTGATAATTATGGAATGGTACGGTTTACATAACGTCGACTGTACATCAAAATAGCTCGCAAAAATCGATGTCTTTTAATATATTTGAAAAGTACGGTGTTTAAAGAATATCTTCCCAAAATTTAAGTAATTATAGAAGTAATATAAGAAGAGTTCTGTATACGTTGTATTATACGTTATCAGAGACAAAAGAAATAAACCTAGAAGAAAAAATTATGACTTTCATTGTAGTTTGTTATTTGTTAAGCGGTTATTTGTTTCTGTTATGAATAGTTCGTAACAGAAATATTTCTTTGTAAATGGAGATTTTGAATTTTCTAGAAACGATATAAAATCAACGTAGAAAAGTAGAAAAATAGACATAGAACAGATACACCAAAGATAAGAAAGAAAGTAAAAACATAATTACTGAGAAAATGAGAAAAAATCATAAAAATACAGTACGTTTATAGAAGAGAACATAAATTGTAAACTTTAAACCTTTAGTTATATAAAACCTTATGTTCGAGGATTCAGCTTTACTAAATTTTTAGGGAAATATTTTTATGACATTGTACTTTTAAAAAATGAAAAAAGATCAGTTTTTACGTGCCTTCATTAAGACTCTTTGAACTTCGCCGCAGTTATGTTAAATGTGTGACGTCAGAGCCGAGAAACGACATACTGATGAAAGTTGTCTATCATTTCTAAATAAAGATAAATATAAACGAAAGAGCACTTGAGGCTGCTTGAGCATATTTGTAAAATTGTCCGAAAGGTATCCCTTTCCCCTGACGATTAATAAATAACTATATAATAAATGGTGAAATAAAGCATGCAGACAAAACGAACTTATTTCATCATTTTACATGTCTTCACTTTTTTATACAACTATTTATTAATCGTTAGGAGAATAAGATATCTGTTGGACAATTTTACAAGTGTACAATCTTAATGTTCTTTCATTCATATTTATTCTTATTCAGAAATAGCGCGCAGCTTTTATTAACATATGTCATTCTTCGCTTCTAATGTCATAAATCCGACAACCGGCAAGATATAAAGAGCTTTAAAGTACATTGTACAAGTCAGTTGTCTCTATTCGCTAAGCATCTCTCGTTTATAGTATAACGTTAATACCGCTTATCTTACTATTATCCAAGTGTGTATAATCCGTCCAATGCGTCGTTGTCTCTGTACTTCAATGTCAATAAACCCCAGTAAACATGATGACGTAATAATATTACCTATAACGTCATTAATAGATATTTAATATATCACTTAACGTCATTAATACATCATCACGTTTATTGGAACACTACGATCGCTATAATGAAATAGATTGGTTTGCATAATATCTACACGATTAGAAGCAATCGACCATTCCGTTGGTACTATAGTAGAAAACAATGATACGTATCGTATTCTTATTCGTATTCTTGTAAACATGATCGCGTAAATATTCTAGCGTAAATATTCAGATAATCTTTTGTAACATAAATGTAACCGCTATACCTGATATTATGGACCATAATAAAGTTTTTATGTTCTTGTAAACATTCTATTATTGTTGAATCATTTCTTACCTTGATAAAAAGACAAAAATTATGCATATAATTTGTTTATTCATAATTCTCATTTATGAATATAATGAAATCTAAATGAAATGTGTAATGCTACATTCATGTGTGTGGCTATATTTAAAAAAAAAATACATCTAGAAATATTGATCTTTTACGCAATATTAAAAGGGTATATCTAATTATGAAGCCGAAAAAAGACGAATTTTCGTGAATTAAAAAAAATGTATGCATATTTTTGTATGAAAGTTTTTATATTCAAGAGAACCTACTTTGACAAAGTTTTAATATATTTTTTATGTAAAAATATTAATAAATAAATAAGTTATACCTAATATTCAGAAAGCCGTTTTCCAAAACGCGTTTTGCAGTAACCACTGTCGTTCGGAACTAGGTTATCTGAAATGAAAAAACCCCAAAAATTTAATTAATATATAAATTTATCTAGTTTTTAATCAATCGATATTTTGAAAAATTTAATTGCGACAAAATGGCGGATGTTCAAAGTTGAAGTTTCGATTTTCATAAAAAAAAAACATTTTCCGTCCATTAAAAAAAAGTATGTATTGAAAAAAAATCTTTCGATTAAAGACTAGATTTACATGTCTAAAAAACGTAAAATTTCAAATTGATCGGTAGTGGTTTTTGAGATATCATGGTCACCGATTTTAAAAACATAGTTTTGAGAAAAACGTGTTTAAAGTTTCAAGTGCAATTTATGCTAAATTAAAAAATTTATTTTTCAACTTACATAAATTCATTTATTCCAAGGCTATATACCCTTATAGAAATATCATACTAAGAAATACTGAAAAATTATTAGTGATTAAATATTACCAGTAACTCTGTAATGTTTTGGCCAGTACTTAATTTCTGGTGAATATTGATAATAAAATCAATGTTAAATATTGATAGTAATCAAATACTGAGAATTATTATGCGAAGATGAAAAATGAGAAAATCAAAATGTTTACAGAAATATACTTATATTCCTAATTTCCTCATGTCTCATAAACTCCTAGATATCGAAGGTTGTCAAAACACATTCCACAAACTCTCATGAATCTTTCTGCGATAATTTTGATCCCAAGCGGTAGAAAAACACCGGTCACCTATCCCACTCCACCTCCTGACCGCATTAAACTGTTGCTTAACGTGACGGATCGAGCGCGCACGCGGTGACTCTGATGACTTCAACGATGTTCTTACAATTCATGCTTATATAATGTATCCTTATAGTGTTCACAGTATATTATAACATACCTAGCAAACACCAAATAATAGTTATATAATTTTTACTTGTTGTTTATTGGATAATTTGTTGATAGATATTGAAACAATGCAACATTCGATATGCGATGAATATTGATGTAATGTAGTGATAATTACTTTCACATTTTTAACAAAATGTTATAATGATTAATCCAACAAAAAAAATTAAAAAATCCAAAAAAATCCAAATTAAACAAATCGAATTACTAAATTTTGAGAGAAACTTTTAAAAAATATTATTTAAAACAATAGTGTTGTTTCATCAAATGATATGGTTTTCTTGAACGACCCCGGTGGAAGCCCCTAAGAAGGGGCAGGGGAAATCTTCCCCTACCGGCGAAAACCCCCAGGGAAGCAAACAGCCCGGTAAGGGCAAGAATTTGCGGCCGCCCAAAACGGCCGCAATCACGGTGACCTGTCCTGAGGGCAAATACGCGGAGGCCCTCAGGACAGTGAAGAGTAACGTCTCCCTCGGGGATCTGGGGATCTCCGCAGTTAAGAATAGGCGCGCGGTAACGGGCGCGCTTATTCTGGAGATTCCTGGCTCCGACGGGGATCAAAAGGCTAATGAGCTGGCCGAGAGGATGCGGGCGGCGCTAGTAGATCAGCAGGGTGTCCGGGTCGACCGGCCGGTAAAAAGGGCAGACTTCCGGATACGCGACCTGGAAGACTCGGTCACCCAGGAAAAGATCTCGGCTGCGGTAGCGAGCGCCGCAGGATGTGAGGCCAGTGTGGTTAGGGTGGGGCCCATTTCAAGGACCCCCAGGGGGTTGGGAACGACCCGAATAACGGCCCCTATGGCCGTTGTCAAAAAGGTGGTATCCTCGGGGCGTCTGAAGATTGGCTGGGGGCTCGTCCGAGTGGAGCTGCTGACGGGGAGACCCCTGACTTGTTACAGGGGCTTCGAGGAGGGCCACACTCGCAGCCAATGCTACAGCACCCAGGACCGCTCCGGGTGCTGCTATCGGTGCGGCGAATGTGGCCACAAGGCAAGCGAGTGCACGGGGCAGATGGCCTGCCCCGTGTGCTCAAAGGACGGCCAAAAGGCCGTCCATCGTCTGGGCGGCGAGGCCTGTATCGCCGCCCAGAAGAAGAAGAGGAGGAAGGGAGGGAAGAGCGCCGCGGGGAAAGCCCGAGCCCCGACGAGAGCCTCCCCTACAGCGGCCAGCGCGACCGCAGTATCCCAGCCGGCCCTGTCGGCTGAACCGGCCTCGCTGGTCGAAAAGGAGTTCCCTCCCCTGGGGCAGAGGAAGCCCAGGGAAGGGAGGGGAAAGGGGGGAAAGGGGGGGTCGGTCTCGGAGGGACCTACGCCTCCGGTAATAACGGATGTGGAGATGGAGGAGTTGCCGGTAACAGCGGCGGATCCTCCGCTGGTGGGTGAGAGCGTCTGCCCACCGCCGGCGGAAGAGGTGGAGGTTTGCCTGGAGGGGCAGAATAAAGCCTAGAAATGGCCACAAAGCTCCTCCAGGCAAACGTCAACCACTCCGCGGGGGCCCAGGACCTACTCCTACAAGCCCTCGCGGAGCGGAATGGCGGTCTTGCGCTCGTGTCGGAGCCCCATCACATCCCTGAAAGAGACAGTAGATGGCTGGGGCTCCGGCGCGAGCATCCGGGCGCCGCGATCTACTGGCGCCCGGGAGAGGAATCTCCCCGCCCTAAGCTAATCAGAGCGGAGAGATATATCGTGGCGGCGAAGTGGGGCACAATGAGGGTGGTCTTTGTGTATGCCCCTCCACGCTCGAGAGAGTGGTCGAGGGCCCGCTTCGGGAGTTTCTTGGAGCAGGTGGGGCGCGTGCTGGATGAATGTGCGCCCCACCCAGTGATAGTCGCCGGGGACTTCAACTCCCACGCCAGGGAGTGGGGTTCCCGGCGGACGGACCCCCGAGGCCAAGACCTCCTCGAGTGGGCGGCGACGAGGGGCCTGTTCCTCATCAACACAGGCTCCGTGAGCACCTGTGTGCGCCCGCAGGGCGAGTCCATCGTGGACCTGACCTTCGGCAATCGCCCTGCGGTGCGCGCAGTGAGGGGATGGAGGGAGGCAATCGAAACGGACATCAACTCCGACCATCTGCTGATCGAGATGTCCGTGGTCGCCACCTCGAAGGAGGTGCTCTGTCGTCACCGGGAGGGGGCCGGATCGAGGCCACCGCGCTGGGCACTCCGCCGCCTAGACGAGGACGCCCTCAAGGCGTCGGTGATCGCGTCCTCCTGGGCGGGGGGGGGTGAACTACCCCTCCCCCCATTGCTGGCCCGGGAGGACATTGAAGAGGAGACGGCCTACGACTCCTCCATGCCCCGAGCTCGGCCCACCCCCCGCCGTGCCGCCTATTGGTGGTGCGAGGAGGTGGCGGAGCTACGAAGGTCCGTCATCCTCCTCCGGCGTCACGTACAGCGCATGCGCACGGCACGGCGGAGGGGGCCGGCATGGGAATTGGCGCGCAGGTCTCTCCGAGCCGCGCGGAGGCCATAGTTAGGGCCAAGGCCCAGGCGTGGCAGCGGCTGCTTGAGGAGTTAGATAGGGATCCGTGGAGGCGCCCTTACAGAATTGTCCTCGGACGTTTGACTTGGGCGCCCCCAGCCACGGACGATCTGGACCCTCAGGCGCTTGATAATGTGGTGGGGACCCTCTTTCCCACGGCGGGGCCGGAGCCCCTGCCGTATGAGGGCCCCCCGCCTGGATGGAAGTCGCGCCTGGGGGTCACCGAGCCGGAGCTCGCAGCCGCTGCCAAAAGGCTCGGAGGCAAGTCCAAAGCCCCCGGGCCAGACGGAGTGCCGGGCAGGGTGTGGGCCTTGGCCCTGAAGGAGTTGAGTCCCCGCCTGAGGCGACTGTTCACGGACTGCCTCAGAGCGGGGGTCTTTCCCAGTCGGTGGAAAAGGGCCCGTCTGGTCCTCCTACCCAAGGAGGGCCGACCAGCGGAGGGCCCGTCCGCTTACAGGCCGATCTGCCTGTTGGACGAGGTGGGCAAGCTTTTCGAGAGAGTGATTGCCGCCCGCCTCGTCCATCACCTCTCCCGGGATGGTCCCGACTTGTCTGACAGACA
>NW_022639654.1:103829-105924 GCF_010583005.1 Odontomachus brunneus | reverse complement strand
TGGGACCAGGTAGAGGCGGCGATGCGCTTTCACCGCTTCCCGCCCTACCTGGTCCATATCATACGGGACTATTTCCGAGAGAGGAAACTGGAGTTCAGCAACGCTGCTGGACTCCAATGCGGACGGGCCATGTACTGCGGGGTTCCACAGGGGTCGGTACTCGGACCCCTACTTTGGAACCTCGCGTAAGATCGCGTTTTGCGAACGGTCCTCCCTCCCGCCTGCACCATGATCTGCTACGCAGACGACACTCTGGTGCTGGCGGGAGGCACCGACTGGGAGGAGGCTACGGCTACAGCCAATGTAGCCGTAGCGTGTGCCGTGCGCTCCATACGGCGGCTGGGCCTACGGGTGGCCCCCCAAAAGACCGAGTGTATGTTCGTGTACGGTCGGTCTGCGGGGGTCCCCCCGAGGTCCAGCATCATGATAGAGTCAGCCCGCGTGGAGGTGACCCCAGGCATCAAGTACCTGGGGCTCCACCTGGATGGCCGGTGGGACTTCACCTCTCATTTTGAGAGGCTGAGTCCCAAGTTGGGGAGAGTCGCGGCTGCATTGTGCAGCCTCCTCCCCAACATCGGTGGTCCGGACAACCGAGTTCGCAGGCTGTATGCGAACACCGTCACGTCCATCGCCCTATACGGGGCGCCAGTTTGGGCGGAAAGGGCGGGGGCCAAGCGGCGCATCGTGCAAATTTTGCACGGTGCGCAGCGACTAATGGCCACCCGCCTAGTCAAGGCGTACAGGACGATGTCGCATGCAGCCGTCACGGCCCTGGCCGGCATGATACCGGTGGAGCTCCTGGCGCGGTTGTACGCTGAAACGTACAACAGGGTCGCGGAGCTCCGTCGGCGAGAGGGCGACCATCTGGTCACGGCCAGGGACGTGCAGAGGATACGCGACTCGGCCCGGCGTACGGCCCTCCGGCAAATGGCATAGATCGCTGGGGGCCCCGAACACGCCGGGAATCCAGACCATCACGGCCATCCGTCCCTGCCTGCCGCAATGGGTGGGCAGGGCACATGGCGGGCTGTCATACCACATGACACAGGTGTTGACCGGGCACGGCTGCTTCGGTCGATACCTGTGTCGAATAGGCAAGGAGCGCACGGCACAGTGCCACCACTGCGCGGCTGGTGAGGACTCCGCGGAGCACACGCTGCAGGAATGCCCAGCGTGGGCTAAGGAACGCGGAGTCCTCACCACAGTAGTCGGCTAGGATCTCCGGCTCCCGAGCATCGTACCAAAGATGCTCGAGAGCCGGGAAGCATGGGAGGCGGTGGCCTCCTTCTGTCGCGACGTCATGTCGCAGAAGGAGGCCGCCGAGCGCGTGAGGAGGGGAGAGGTGGGGGTCGCACCACCCCCCTCTTCCCCTGCCCCGTCGGATCGGCGGGGGAGTGATGAGGAGGAGGAGGAAGCCCCCCTCCCCGGGTACTGAGGCCGAGGAGGGGCAGGCGTCGTTTGAGGGCCCACCAGCTCCCCCTGTACCACTTGGGGGGAGCTGGCGGGATCAGATGAGGGTAAGCCGGGCGGTGTTCGCCTCCGGGAGGTTCTGAGGGGTAACCACTCCCCCACTCTCGGGGGCGGCACCGTCCGGCAACGAGGAGGGCCGGCAAAGGCCCTAATTCGTGTCCCGGCCTAAGCCCGGACACGTGGGCGGGCGCGATCAGTGCGCCTGCCCGGGCCGCCCAGTACCAGAGGCGGCCCCCTGGCGGACTCTCCCCCCTCGGGGGTGGTAACGGTCAGCCGCACTCTGTGGCAGACCTAACCTCCCCCCGAGGGTTAGGGACAGGGGAGGGGGTCGGGAGCGGGCGGATAATCCCGCTCCCGGCCCATCCCAACCTCCCGACTCGGAGGGAGGGGCTGCGAGGAGGAAGGTGTCCCCTCCTCGTAGCCAACTAGGAATACAAAGCGCCGGCCGACTAGGCCGGCGCGGGAAGAAGCGCGCAAGCGCGAAGGCGCTGAGGGCCCCCTGAAGAATACTAGAAAGTGTACCGGGGGGCCCTCGAATTATGGCGCACGTGTTGGACATCCCCAGGGGTTTTAGTGGGTATACCTCCCCCATTTTCTAGGGGAGGGAGTCCCACATACCCCCGGA
>NW_022639654.1:102916-103605 GCF_010583005.1 Odontomachus brunneus | reverse complement strand
TGAATTTGAAATACAAGTAACAAAAATAAGTAGTAAATGAATAAAATATATTATATTCGTAATATTTTTTTAAATATTACTGCAATATTGCTAAAGTAATATTGCAAATTAATGTCACTGCAAAGTCTCTGCATTATTGCACTGCAACATGCAATTTTGCAACGTTGTAGCAATGTTGCTGCAAGCTTCTGTGCTGTATGAGTATCGCTGAGATTCGAGCCTGAGATCTCTCCCAGGTAGCAGACACGTCAAAATGACATCCAAATCTAAGTAAGTTCAGGATAAAAAATAACCAAGAAATGATAAAAAATATCGTGAGAATATCGTCAAAATGATAATCTAATGTCACAGATCGATGACAACATTTTTGACGACTTTCTAATGACATTTTATGACATCTTTAATGACATTTTATGACGTCTCTAAACGTCAATAATACGTTTTTAAGACGTTATACAGAAACGTCATTAAGATGTCACAAAAAAGACGTTTTAAAGATGCCGTTCTTTAGTCACTTAACGTTATTCGACCAGTTATGACCAGTTTTTTACGTTATTTTGACGTGAGTCTATTACTTGGGCTGATTCTCATGTCGTTCATCTTACATACTGCGTCACTGTCACTTTGATTGAGAGACTCTTTATATTGTGTACATATGGTATATCCATATACGAAAGCATATGATTTAT
>NW_022639654.1:102307-102906 GCF_010583005.1 Odontomachus brunneus | reverse complement strand
AAAATAAATATTTATAAATATTTATCTAATAACTTACTAATATTGTATGCTGTCTGGGTTAATACTTTTAATCTTAACAGTACTTTGCGTAAGTATTTCATCACTTAGCAAAGTATTATATATTAGTATTTAAATATTGACAATGTTATGCGTAAGTATTTTATCACTGGACGTAGTATTACATATCAATATTTAAGTATTGAAATCAATCATAAGGTAGGATTTGTAACATTAAATATTGAAATACTGGAGTACTAAAAGCTGTATTTGAATCACAGAATATTACCAAATACTGTACTTTTAATACTGAAAATATGTAATTAATCAATGATTCTTAGTATGATATTTCTATAAGGAGTGAACGCGTTAAGTAGATGGAATTTAAAAAGATGCGCTCACAGTTTCGTTATTCGTGATGAGGCGACCTTAGCGATCAAACATGCGGAAAACTGGGGAGGGGAAACAACACAGCTTCAAAAAGCAACGATTGGTGAAGAGTTACATGCTCCTGCCAGAAGGCATTTTCTCGTAGACGCGTCATTGTGCGCGGATACGATGATGGCAGGCTGATGTAGTGGAGATGCGTCCGTATTCGCGGT
>NW_022639654.1:101885-102297 GCF_010583005.1 Odontomachus brunneus | reverse complement strand
TCCATATACGAAAGCATATGATTTATTTAAAAGAAGAGAATAGATTCTTTATATGTTTTAAAAATATATGTAATATATGTTATATAATATATGTTTTAAAAAGTATGTAGAAAGCATATTTAAAAAATATTTACATGTTTTAAAAGTAAGTAAAATAAATTATTTTGTAAATTTAAATAAATTTTTTTCTAATAATAAAAGAAACTTTAATTTGAAACATAAAAAAATACTTTTAATATTAGAAAATAATTTATTCAGATTTATAAAATGATTTACTTGTATTTTATTTACTTTTAAAACAAGCAAATATTTATTTAAACAGTTTTTACATATAAAAACACTAATTTTCTCCTTGTAAAGAAATCATTTGTTTATTCTTATATATATAGATATTTTAAATCAAATAAATAAT
>NW_022639654.1:101000-101875 GCF_010583005.1 Odontomachus brunneus | reverse complement strand
CTCACCGTTATCGATGTGCTGAGCAAGCATGCTTGGGCCATGCCGCTAAAAACTAACAAGGGCATGCCACAACCAGCTAAATTGATTTGCAATATATATTTTAGTACATATTAAAACGACATGTTTTCTGTTATATTTAATAAGTTTTTAGTTCTTGTTAAGAGAAGAGAACAAACATACAATCAAACATACAAGAAGATATTCCGCGCCGGAATATGAAAAATATAAATAAATATATAACTTGAAAATAATATCGTTGAAATGTACAGCAATCTACTTGTCGTAGAATGTTTACTTTTATAGGCAGGTTAAAAATATGATCACGAGAATATACAACTATCTTGATTTATTTACAGACGATGAAAATATACATTTGGACATTCGAGGTGATGCTATATGCATACAATCACTTTCTTATTATTTATCATCAGCATCAATAACGTTTTAATACGAGGGTGGTCTGAAAAGTTTCCGACCTCAACGTGAAGATAGCAGCACTTGTAAATAAAAGCTAGTGAATTTCGTTGTTCATCTGTTGACAGTTACTCACCGAAGTTTCAGCCATTTTGGACTCGCAGTTGTTATGTAACAGTCGTTTGAGTAAGTTGATGTGAGTGTTTTTGTGAAAATGGACAAAATCGAGTATCGAGCTGTCATTAAATATTTGTTTTTGAAAGGCAATACGCCTACGCAAATCAAAGATGAGTTGGATTCTGTGTATGGGGACTCTGCACCATCATTTACGACAGTGAAATTTTGGGCCGCTGAATTTAAACGTGGCCGTAAGAGCTTGGGAGACGATGAACGTTCAGGACGTCCAAAAACTGCAACTACCGACGAAAACATCGCCAAAGTTCACCAAATGGTGCTAGACG
>NW_022639654.1:96072-98056 GCF_010583005.1 Odontomachus brunneus | reverse complement strand
CCACGAATTACGGTTTGAACTGCTTGACCATCCACCTTACTCACCAGATCTAGCCCCAAGCGACTTCTTTTTGTTCCCTCATCTAAAAATTGCGCTCGGAGGACAGAGATTTTCGTCAAATGAAGAGGCAATCACCTTCGTGAACAATTATTTTGCAGAGAAAAACGCCGAGTACTATTTCGACGGGTTACAGAGATGGGAGCATCGCTGGGAGAAGTGTGTAGATTTACAAGGAGACTATGTTGAAAAATAAAAAACAATTTTCAGAAAAAATGACTTGTATCTTTGTTAGGTCGGAAACTTTTCAGACCACCCTCGTATATACTAAAATATATATTGCATTGTAAGCAATGCAAAATACGTGTTTATATTCGTGTTTGCGTTAAACAAGCCTGACACTTCCCTAATTACCTCTGATTAATAGATAAAAACGAGACATATGCAAAACAAATGTATCATATTCGAAAAACATTAATTACATGCCCTAAGGTAAGAAAAAAAAACACCGCACAAGGATAACTCGTCGCCGGGTTTCGAATGCTCGCTGCCGGCTCAAAAATTTTCGACGTGGGAGCCTCAGTCTACTCAGCCACGCCACTTCGCTGAAAGACAATCGCATTTTTAACCATATCCGTGATACAGTCTCGCAATCAAAATTTTATATTGTAATTTCTCATAAACAAAGGCCCATTGGCACAAATCCCAATTAGGGTATTGATGCTTAACATCGCAGCTAGCGAACGTGCTATGTCTCGTTCAGAAATCGATTTAGCAGGTTGTGGCATCTCTTTGTAAGAGCGGAAAAAAGGTAGCCGAAGCGTTCAGCAAGATAATTGGAGACAGCGGAAGATGTCCAACAAATTTGCAAACTGACCAGGGGAAGGAATTTTACAATAACGATGTGCAGAAACTCGCGAAGAAACACAACATCAATCATTATTCGATGTACTCTGTTATGAAGACGTCCGTCGTGGAACGATTCAATTGCTGAAGAATGACATGTGGAAAATGTTTACACTACAAGGAAGATGGATCGACTCGCTACCGCGTCTCGTGTCGCAGTACAACGGGTGCAAGCACCGGACTATCGGTATGCGTCCTATCGATGTGACCCTTACGATCGTTAAAAACTTCTCAATACGGTCTACAACAACGTAAAGATTGCAGCTCCGGCGAGATTCAAGGTAGGCGATTCGGTGTGCGTGAGCAAGTTCAAGACTGTCTTTGCTAAAGGTTACACACCCAATTGGACTACTGAGGTGTTTAAGATTGTCAAGGTGTAGGCGACCAATCCTGTGACCTATATACTTGAAGATTCTCGCGGACAGCCTGTAGTCGGAGGTGTCTACGAGTACGAACTGCATCGTGTTGCCAATCCAAACGTGTACTTGGTCAAAAAAGTGTTGTGCAGAAAAGGCGATAAGGTTTATGTGAAATGGCTGGGATTCGATAAATCATGCAACTCGTGGGTACACAAGAATAATGTGTTGTAAAAATACCTGTTTATTATAATGTTTGCTATATCTTATTATATGTAATACATAAAATATACAATATATTCTATTTATACATAAAATATACGATTTATATTCTATTTATAATAGTATTTTGTATTGCTCCCATGGTAACGTTTCAGTCGAATCGGGTACGATATACCGTTTGTCATCGTACGGACTTAGAGCAATTTTCGTCTCAGACACTGTGTACACTTCATGCAATTTTGATCGTACGCACGATTGATGGCGAGTCGTTTCGATTTCCTCTTTCAAACACTGTGAGTAATCATCGAAAGATATCGTTCGTGCTACGACATTACTCTTGACACCTTTGGCCTTTTTCGTGTCTTTCTTGCCATCCACTCGCAACGCGTACATCTTTGTCATAAGTCCAATAAATTCCGTCATGATCACTCCGTTGTTTACGTCTTTCATTAAACCAGGCACCTTTTTATTTACAAGCGGTATATCGTACGCGTTGTCAGCGG
>NW_022639654.1:95932-96062 GCF_010583005.1 Odontomachus brunneus | reverse complement strand
TCGAAATTAATCACAAACTACCTGTTTCGTTAGTAATGACTACTAGAACTGTTTGCATTGCCATCTAACATTTGCGGGCGGAAACTAAGTTAAGGTGCTAATACATACCCACATAGATTGGCTGGTTGAA
>NW_022639654.1:95394-95922 GCF_010583005.1 Odontomachus brunneus | reverse complement strand
TAATCATCGAAAGATATCGTTCGTGCTACGACATTACTCTTGACACCTTTGGCCTTTTTCGTGTCTTTCTTGCCATCCACTCGCAACGCGTACATCTTTGTCATAAGTCCAATAAATTCCGTCATGATCACTCCGTTGTTTACGTCTTTCATTAAACCAGGCACCTTCTTATTTACAAGCGGTATATCGTACGCGTTGTCAGTAGGATAATCGCTCGTATCAAACCTTGCAATATCACGTTTCATGTGCTCATATACATCATCGCATTCGATGTTGTAAATGAGACTGTCTGTGTCAGTATACATTATTTTACATTTGTCACGATACAGAGGATACATGTACTCGTGATGAAATTCATACAAGCAAACCTTTGATATGTCGAGTATGCACATACCCACGTAGATTGGCTTGTTGAATTTCACCTCGAGTTTGCGCAATTCAATGGCGATTAAGTTTTCCGAAAATACACTTCTACTGTGAAAATTTGGTTTTGCGATCATTGCCTCTGCACCGTACCTACCGTCCCAT
>NW_022639654.1:95205-95384 GCF_010583005.1 Odontomachus brunneus | reverse complement strand
TTGTCATAAGTCCAATAAATTCCGTCATGATCACTCCGTTGTTTACGTCTTTCATTAAACCAGGCACCTTTTTATTTACAAGCGGTATATCGTACGCGTTGTCAGCGGGAAAATCGCTCGTATCACACCTTGCAATATCGCGTTTCATGTGCTCATATATATTATCGCATTCGATGTTC
>NW_022639654.1:95077-95195 GCF_010583005.1 Odontomachus brunneus | reverse complement strand
TAGAAATATCATATTAAGAAATACTGAAAAATTATTAGTGATTAAATATTCAGTAATTCAGTAATTTTTTGGTTAGTACTTAATTTCTGGTGAATACTGATAATAAAATCACTGTTAC
>NW_022639654.1:94862-95067 GCF_010583005.1 Odontomachus brunneus | reverse complement strand
CAAGCGGTATATCGTACGCGTTGTCAGCGGGAAAATCGCTCGTATCACACCTTGCAATATCGCGTTTCATGTGCTCATATATATTATCGCATTCGATGTTCTAAATGAGACTGTCTGTGTCAGTGTACATTATTTTACATTTGTCGCGATACAGAGGATACATATACTCGTGATGAAATTCATACAAACAAACCTTTGATATGTC
>NW_022639654.1:94103-94852 GCF_010583005.1 Odontomachus brunneus | reverse complement strand
AATTTTATGGCCAGTACTTAATTTCTGGTGAATACTGATAATAAAATCACTGTTACATATTGATAGTAATCAAATACTGAGAATTATTATGCGAAGGTGAAAAATGAGAAAATCATAATGTTTACAAAAATATACTTATATTCCTAATTTTCTCATGTCTCATAAACTACTAGACATCGAAGGTTGTCAACACATTCCAAACTTTTGTGAATCCTCCTGCGATAATTTCGATCCCAAGCGGTACCCTTATAGAAATATCATACTAAGAATTATTGATAATTACTTATTTTCAGTATTAAAAATACTGGATAATAAGTAATTATCAATGATTCTTAGTATGATATTTCTATAAGGGTATACCACTGGTCACCCATTCATGTCCCTTATAGAAATATCATACTAAGAATCATTGATTAATTACTTATTTTCAGTATTAAAAGTACAGTATTTAGTAATATTCTGTGATTCAAATACAGCTTTTAGTACTCAAGTATTTAAATATTTAATGTTACAAATCCTACCTTATGATTGATTTTAATACTTAAATATTGATATGCAATACTACGTCCAGTGATAAAATACTTATGCATAACATTGTCAATATTTAAATACTAATATATAATACTTTGCTAAGTGATGAAATACTTACGCAAAGTACTGTTAAGATTAAAAGTATTAACCCAGACAGCATACAATATTAGTAAGTTATTAGATAAATATTTATAAATATTTATTTTAAATTACTTTTT
>NW_022639654.1:86208-92460 GCF_010583005.1 Odontomachus brunneus | reverse complement strand
CCGGACCGGTGAAATATCTCGAAAACTAAGCATTTTAGAAAAAAATGTTTCAGATAAAAGTTGTGGCGTTTAAAAAGATGTATTTACTGATCACATCAGTTTGACCTTGGGTTGCGTAGCGAAGGTCAGGTCAAGGTCACATTAATTTTTTTAAATGGGACACCCCATTTTTCATTGCATATTCTTATAGCACATCTCGAGAGCTTTCCAAAACTCTATAATAAAATATTTTTTCATGAAGTACTTTTCAAGTTATAATTCTTCAAAGTTAGAGGATCACCGGCATTAGCATTTTTACGAAGAAATGAAAATAAACGGCCCGACGCCACTTGACTCGTTGTTGCAATGTATTGAGATAATCGTCGGTCCAAATTCGCCAGAACCGTTCGGATAGTTGACGCAGGAGCTGCCAATGCGACAACCGATTTTCAGTCATATTGAGTAATGAAGGTTCCGGTATGGCTGTAAGAGAAATTCCTATCAAAAAATGGCCTGGAGTGAGGATGTCGAAATTGTCGGGACTATCGGTGAGTGGTCCCAACGGCCAAGAATTAAGACAAGCTTCAATTGTACACAACAACGTTGTGAACTCCTCAAATGTCAACTTATGATCGCCAAGAACCCGACGAAGATGATGTTTGACACTGCGGACTCCGGCTTCTCAGAGGCCTCCAAAGTGGGGTGCGGCAGGAGGAATAAATCGCCACTCTACCTCATCGCACGCGATTTTGGAAATTCGGATCCCGCAACAAAGCGCGAAATGCGATAGTCAATTCGCGGTTGGCGCCGAAGAAAGTTGTGCCGTTGTCTGAGAAGACTGAAGCTGGCAATCCTCGGCGGGAGCAGAATCGAGTGTATGCGGCGAGAAAAGCCGAGGTGGAGTAACCATCGACGAGTTCCAAATGAACAGCGCGCGTGGCCACACAGACGAATATCGCGATGTATGCCTTTCGCGCTGCAATGCCTCGTCCGGACAACGATCGGACGAGCACTGGACCGGCGTAATCAATGCCGCAATTTACAAAAGCGCGAGTAGGGGGAGTCACACGAGCGTGAGGGAGGTTTCCCATGAGCTGAACCGGGCTCTGTGCTTTTTCGCGAATACACACCACGCATCAGTGTATTATGAATTTGACTAAGCTGCGCGCTCGCAGCACCCAGTAATCTTGCCGCACGGTGGCGAGAGTTAGTTGCGGGCCCGCGTGCAGGGACCGCAAATGAGCGTGACGAACAATGAGCTCGACGACCGGATGAGCGGCCAGAACCACAGGATGCTTGCGTGCGAAAGGCAATGGAGCATTTTTTAGCCGCCCGCCAACGTGAATAAGTTTATCTTCATCTAGAAAAACACTGAGCGCACACAGAGGGCTTTTAGATGGAATGGATCGTTGTTTCTCCAACGCTTGCCGCTCGAGCGGAAATACCTCCGATTGAATGCGGTGTAGCCAAAACAGTCGAGAAGTCTGACACTCAATAAAGGAGAGAGCTCGAGACTCAGAGGCGATAGGAGCGTCCTTGCTGACGGAACGACGTAGTTTCGCTATGAATCGAAGCAAGTAAGCTGTGATCCGAATTAATTTGGGCCACAACGAGTATCTTGTTGCGAGATCCCATGACGCGGCGGAAGTTTCGACATGTACGGCAACGCGAGGGTTTTCTTCTAACCCGGTCGAGATCATGGTCGCCGGCGGCGGCCACATCGATGGATCGAGTCGCAGCCATGTCGGACCCTGCCACCAAAGGGGATGATGAACTAGGTCATTTCCGAGACAGCCGCGCGACGCGCAGTCGGCTGGGTTTTCTCGCGTGGAAACGTGTCGCTGTTGGGAGGCGACATTAAACGTCCGAGACCCGGTTAGCCACAAAAGTCTTCCACCGAGCTGGAGGCTGACTGAGCCAAGCGAGTACAATTGTGGAGTCAGTCCAGCAGAAGCAAGGGGCTGCCTTCAGATGGAGAGCATCTCGGGCGAATTCTAAGAGACGAGAGAGTAAAACGGCAGCGGCAAGTTCGAGTCTCGGAATGCTCCAAGTCTTGATTGGAGCGACCTTTGACTTTCCAGTCAATAATGACACGGTGGTGTGGCCCGACATTGAGACTACTTTTAAATACACCGCCGCGGCGTAAGCCGAGCTCGACGCGTCGGAAAAGCCGTGCAATTCGCAAACGAGAGTGTCAGCGCCTTGTCCAACCCAACGAGGGATGGTTAGCCCATCGAGCTGTGTCAACGATTTATAGATGGCGGACCATTGAGTCGTGAATGGCTCCGTCAGAGGATCGTCCCAATCAAGCTTGGACTGCCACAATTTTTGAAGGAAGATTTTGGCGTTCACTGTCGCGGGAGTGCCCCATCCCAATGGGTCGAAGATTCGAGCGACAGCCGACAAAATTTCCCGCTTCGTGTGGGGAATTATATCCGGCAGCGACACGTTGAATTGGAATGCGTCCATACTAGGATTCCAACTAATACCCAGAATTTTAAGGTTCTCGTCGAGCTTCAAGCTTTTGTTACACGCGAGACCATGGTCGGCGGAGTCGATATCTTGCAATAAAAGAGCAGTATTACTAGACCACTTACGGAGTTCGAACCGACCGAGACGAAGCAACGAGCGAACTTGATTACGCGTTTGTCGAAGGAGAGGTATGTCGTCGGCTCCAAATAGTACGTCGTCGACGTAAATGTCGTCTCGCAGGATCGGGACAGCCAACGGGAACGCATGACCCTCATCCTTGACGAGTTGTTGGAGAACGCGAAGAGCGAGAAATGGAGCGGAAGCAGTACCGTAGGTGACAGTGAGTAGCTGATACTCCTGAACTGGGAACGTGTTGTTCGCTGACCACAAGATTCTCTGGTAATTGACTAGAATTTGGCGATACATTTTGGCAATGTCCGCGCTAAGGACGTATTGGTAAGTTCGCCACTTGAGAATAACCGTCGACAGATCGGTTTGTAATTTGGGACCCGGTAATAAATGGTCATTCAATGACGTAGAATTCGAGCTTGAGCTTGAGGCATTAAACACTACTCTCAAACGAGTCGTGCTGCTGCTTTCTCGCAGAACGGGATAATGCGGTATGTATACGCATTGAGCTTCTGTAAGTTCCCCCTTCGTTATTAGTCGCATATGACCGAGGTCCTCGTAGTCTCGGAGGAACTGACTGTAATCCTGAGACAACTCAAGTTGGATTTTAAACCTACGGTGTAATTGTCGAAGCACCCGGTCGGCTACGTGGCAAGAGGAACCGATGTCGATAGGAGGTCCTAGCTTAAAAGGGAGTCGAACTATGTATCGTCCGGTGAACGAGAATGGGAGGTCACAAAGTGATCCTCGCAACGCTGCTCCTCTGGACTCAAATACGGGCGGCGAGGTATCTCCTCAACCTCCCAGAATTTGCGGAGCTCTTTTTCGAGCGGTAGTGATGATGCGCAATGCTGCACATGAATTCTCGAATTTAAATGAGACTGACGAGAGGATGGCCCCGAGAGAATCCACCCGAAGATCGTATTTTGAGCGACGGGCTGACCGGTTCCCCCCTTCTTTACGCCATCGAGAAGTAATTCGCCGTAGAGATCAGCCCCCAACAGCAGATCAATCGGCTCCGGCGTTAGCAGATCAGAATCTGCTAATGCAAGGCTTTGAAGATGTGCGGAGTGAGCAAGCTTGCTCGGGAACGTAACGAGTAAGAGTTTTCATAATTGAGGCGGTAACCGTGAGCACGGGACCTGATTCGTCGAGAGACGAAACGAAAACTCGAGAGGCGTATCGGCAAGTTCCAGCGTCAATACCGCCGACAGCGGAGATTGTGAGCCAACACAATTTTCACATGAGCTTTCTCACATGAGCCAACTTTAAGGTTTGTCGAAGTCTTTCCGTTATAAAGGTAATTCCGACCCTTGATCGATAAGTGCTCGAACCACGCACGACCGCCCTGGAGGGGCGCTTACCCGAATTCGCGCGGTAGCGAGTAAAATGCGCGAGCAGTGAATATGAATAGACGATAGCGAAGTGATTGGAGAGCCATTGCTTTCCGGTCGCGAAATAACGGGCTCTGTAGCCATCGAGGATCCTGAGGAAGAGAGCGAGTCAACGTAACGTCGAATGATGATGGCGATGGCAGGTCCGGCAAGAGTACTTGCTCGAGCAGGCACTTACCACGTGTTTAGAACTCAAACAATTGAGGCATCTATTCAATTGCTTGATTAACTCGAGACGTTGACTCGGGCTCTTCCTCAGGAAGAGCGAACATTTATTAATGAAATGCGACCCTTTACATAAGGAACAATTAATTTTTGAAGCGTTGGTCGCGGCAGCATTGGCGAACCGAGGAGAACGGACCGGTTTAGTCGAGGTACGAGGCGCTAAATCTTCAAACGCGCGAGCTCTTGCAGCGATGAAACGATCGAGTTCTTCGTACGTCGGAATATCAAAGTCGCTACCGCCTTTCAACCTCCACGCGCGACGAGTCGCGACATCCAATTTTTATGAGACGGCGAACACGAGCACATCACTCAACATATCGGCGGGCTCACGATTTAAATTCTTAAGAGAAGCGATCGATCGGTTCGCCACATCCCGTAAGTTGTTAAGATCCGCCGCTGATTCGCAAGAGACGGACGGCAACTGGAACAACTTAGAGATATGCGTCTCGACTAACCGACGTTTATTGTCGTACCGCGATTTTAACGTTTCCCATGCAATGTCGAAATTGTCTGCGGTAACCGGAATCGTCTTGATCGATTCCAGAGCGCGGCCAGTGAGACTAGACGATAGAAAATGCATACGCGCGAACGCAGACAATTCAGTATTATGAACAATAAGCGCCGTAAACCGGTCGCGGAAACTTTCCCACTCCTCGAATTTCCCGGAAAATTGGGGGAGATTAATCGGCGGTAAATGCGATAGCGAAAACGACGCAGACGCATGGTCGACCGGTCGCGAACCCGGAATCGAGGTAGGCTGATGCAGACTCACGCTGGGTTCCAATTCTTCGAGACACTCCGCCATGAAATCCAACGTAGATTGGACGACATTTGCTGCAAGGTCGAAGTGCTTGAGCTTGAAATAGTCAACTGAGTCCCTGTTGGCTTCCGGAGTGAGTTGCAATAGAGAGGCATGCAGTTGGATACACTGGGCCCATGTTTCCTTGAGAGACGATATCCGAGATCTTATTTTTGCCGGAGTATAATTATTCCTCCCAATTTTCTTGAAGTTGTCCAAGGAACGTTCAATAAGGCGTTCATAACAACGATTGTTGCTTATGATAAAGTTCTGACATGATGTGTTCCTGATTAGTTGAAAGTCATGGGAAAGGACAACGTGACCGCGTCGATCGTACCGTCGAGCTCCAACCAAGGTCGCCCTCGATCCGGCTCGAAGGACCAAATGTTTTATGCGAGAATTCGCGAAAGAATTTTCTTGAGGAGAACACAATTTCTGGACCGCTCTGAAAAGAGCGCGAAGGCGGTAGGTAGGAGGCGGGAAATGCGACGGAGGATCGGAATATCGACGATAAATAGAAAACGTGAGGAATGGAAACGAGAGAACCAGAACGATTTGATTTGAGTGACTGTTGGAGATTAAACAGTTTTTGTAAATAATGCCTTAATGTTTAATAATGTTTAATGCCTTCTTGAAAGCTCTCACAAAGAAACGTAAACAATTGTCACATTGGGCGCCAAGATGACGTGATACCTCGGCGATAGAACAATGACGAGATGCTGGAAGCCCAATCCGTCCGTTTGATGAAAATGAGATCTCCGATAGACCTAGCTGGGCGGATGGAGATGCAGTCGTGTTCCTTTAGATGCCAAGTATATGGACTCTTGTCGGCGACCCTCGATACGGCGCACGCTGTCCGTAACTCTCGGAATGAGTTCGCCGATGAGACGCGATAATTGTTAGCAAGTCGGCGGGACCCGATACGACCCAGAATGCAGAGAACTCACTGCACTTTAATCCAGAATGACCTGATTGACTCGGCAACCGCGTGTACATACGAATTCTCTGACGAGGAATCGGCGAATGGTAGAGAATATTGATAGCAGCCGAAATTAGAGGTTACGATTCGAATATTACTTCAAAACGGTAACGGTAATGCCCCAATTAACAAAGACGCGAGATTATATCGATAGACAAAGAGACAGTTATCGAGATGTTAGAGAGGGAGATCGCTCCGCGGAACGCGACGCCTCGCGACACGCGCTCCGGGTCGGAGCATCACGATGTCCGATTCTGAGGCGAACATGCGCGACG
>NW_022639654.1:86075-86198 GCF_010583005.1 Odontomachus brunneus | reverse complement strand
ATAGCTAGCGAGGGAAAATACTTCGATTAATGTATTTTTTGCTTTTGATGTCGAAATAAATGAGTTTTTTAAACAAAAAAACCGCAGGAACTACGTTTACCACCTAATATATATATATATGTG
>NW_022639654.1:85963-86065 GCF_010583005.1 Odontomachus brunneus | reverse complement strand
ATGCGCGACGCATGAGCAGCCGCAATTCTTTTCGATCCGATCCTTAACAATATATATATACATATATGTATGTTTATTTATATATATATATATATATATATA
>NW_022639654.1:80671-84739 GCF_010583005.1 Odontomachus brunneus | reverse complement strand
CACCAAATGCAAAGCATTGCTTTGTGGCCATGAATATTTCTCTTTGGTGTGAATGTTGATGGTTGGCCAGCATCTACCCATGATTTTCTTCGTTTAGGATTATCGAAGTATATCCATTTTTCATCGCCAGTCACTATGCGCCACAAAAAACTCTTCTTTTTCTGCCTGGCGAGCAGAGAAATAGAGATGTTTAAGCGATTCGCAATGGCATTTGCGGTTAATTCGTGTGGTACCCATTTTCCCTCCTTTTGAATTTTTCCCATTGCATGTAGACGTTTGGAAACAGCCATCGGAGTAACATTTAATGCTGCAGACAATTCTTGGAGCGTTTGAGTAGAGTTTTCGTCCAATAATGCCTGCAAATCGGTGTCTTCAAACTTTTTCGGTTGGCCTGAGCGTTCTTTATCATTGACATCAAAATCACCACTCTTAAATCGCTGAAACCATACTTGGCATGTTCTTTCCGATGGAACATAATTGCCATAAGCTTCGAAAAGCAATTTATGAGCTGCAGCTGCAGTTTTTTTCAAGTCAAAGTGTTTCGAACGGCCTGAGGTCTAGAGCGGCTGGTTCGTCATATGCCGTCGAACGTTCGTCGACTGCTATCGTCAGTTGCGCGAGTATATGTCGTGCTCTCCTATTCAGGAGCCTCGTCAGATGATGGGAGGAAAGTGCGAGAGCGCTCTTGTGTATAAGAGCACTGCGGGGCTCAGTATAAAGCCCGCGTGGAGTTGCCCGGCGCCTCCGCGCTGGAAAGAAATCCCCCTTTCGGAGGATGATAGTCACTCAGAGTACGGCGACACTGGTCCGTCTCCTGTGGTGAGTGTCGGAACCAAGTCCGAATGAGATTCAACTCTGTTTGGCGAGGGAGCAACAGAGGCTGAATCCGAGACGATAACCAGGCGAGCGGGGCTTGCCTGAACAGTCGCGCACGCGGCAAATGCTATGTCTCGTAGTGAGCCTAAACGCAAACGTAACTCTGAATCGCGTACGCGGCTGAGTCGAAGCCTGACGTTGACGTACACGTAACCGTAAAAGTGCGTTGATAATACCGCGTGCGTGACGAATGCTAAGTCACGTCGGGTCTAGAAGCGAATATCCCTCGTGTGTAAAGTCGCGAATGCGACGACCTGTTAAGTTGTGAATAAACTTATACCAGCGAACTTGGTTCGCGTGAGCGCTGCGCCCCTGGCAGCGGAGTACTAGCGAGCGTGGCTCGCGGGAGAGCTGCGGCCCTGGCAGCAGAGTTCTTGACGACAAGGACGACTCGTGCGGAGTCGTGATCCCAACAGTAAGTTCTGTCGGCGATAATATTCAGTATGTGCAATACGGAGATGTCGCGAAGAGAGACGTCCACCGCAGTGGAGATGTCAAGGTAACCTGAAGTGGTCGCGCGAAGCCTTCTCTCAATCCTCGATCGTATTGAGAAGGTGGAAATCCGTGGAGTTACCATACACTTCGTAACACAGATGTCAACGTGTCCTCGGACACTCTAGAGACAGTAGCCCAACGTGCAAGCGCACTCTAAAGGGCTGCGGAGGGTTGTGTAGAGTCACCGAAGACCTAAACACAAATGCCAACGTGTCTACGACACTCTTAAGGCAATGAAGATCGATGCGGATATGCAAAACGTATACCTCTGGCGAGGCAAGTGTCCAACGTGCTTGCGCACTCAAGAAGGCGATATAAAGCTAGCTAGAGCTCAAAAGAATACCTGCTGGTGTAAGCGCAGTCAAAGCTGGCAACAGGCAAAAGGCCCCGAGTCGTCGCCCGCAGCGTCTTATAAAGGCGCTGCACCGAAATTTAACTGCGAGCGACGGCGGGAACCGGCGGCGGGAGACCGGCGGCTGCGAGCCGAGCGCCGCCTGCCGACCGACCGCCCGTTATACACGCTCCGCCCGAACATGCTAATGTCCGTACGGAACACAAAGTAATGAAGCAGCACATGTCGAAAAAACAACTTATCACGTTCCATATTTAATCAAAAGAAAAAATAGCACTGCTCGCTTAAATGAACCTCTTCGCACTGAATTTTATAGACAAATGTCTAACCTCTAAAATGCAGCCAATTTCAGATGTCAAAATAAATTACACCTACAACTAACGTCATCTAACTGTGAGCCGCAGGAATTAAGTTTACCACCTAATATATATATATATATATATATATATATATATATTGCGACGCGATTCGCGAAATTATTTCGCGAGCGACGGCCGATAGTCGCCTACCAGTCGCGACAATTTGCCGTCGGCTCCGGAGGACACCACAAAACGTACGCGATAGTTGGGCGCCAGGTGCGGAAAGGCCGCACCACCTCGATAAACGCGAGAGTCGATGAATATCACAAAAATCGCGTATCCCGGAACCGTCCGGACCGGTCGCTCACAGGATTTTGAGTCGAAGACGGGGTGGGTTAGGGAAGGGTGAAAGAAAAGCGATCCTACGCGTCGTCGGTAATCATACGTTTATTTATGGGACTCTCGCACATCCCGGTAAGAAGCGCGGTACAATTCACTAAAAGAGTCGACAGTCACGGACGGTAATACGGTCGCTACAATGATAAACCCGAGGACGATTTCCTCGGGTGAGCCTTATGGCGCGCGCGGCCGCTCCGCGGGCGAGACACAGTATGCGCGCGATAATGACACGAATTCGGAGGAGTGGACGAAATACGGAGCAGATGAGTGGTCTTACAGTTTCGTTGACGGCCCTCGGGTCGGCTGCAGCGGCGGCGATGACGGTCCCCGTCCTGTCGACTCCTCTCTCCCGTTCTATCTCTCTCTCTTGCGGCCCTCTCTCACTCCCTCTCCCCCCCCCTCTCTCTCTCTCACTCCCTCTCTCGCGCTCTCTCTCTCCCTCCCTCTCCCTCTCTCTCTCTTTATCTCTATCTCACTCTCTCTCTCTCTCTCTCTCTATCTCACTCTCTCTCGCTCACGATCGTTGTCCCGATATGGTAGCCGTCGAAACTGGTCGCGGCGACGGTCGCGGCAAGACTGATCAGCTGCCGTTCCGGGAGGATCGCGTATCCTCGCGCATCCTCCTTCGTCCCTTCTCTCCTCGTCCTGCAATTTTCGGTAGTCGGGAATCGGCAATTATCGGTATTCTGGTCTCGAGACGGTTATGCCTCGAGACCTTGTTGACGTTGCGGATCATCTCGCTGTCTGTCTCGGCGCTCCCGTTTTTTTTTTCGGCTCTCATGACGGCTGCTTCGCTAGAAGTAAACATCGCTGACAGAATACTGCTTCCATATTTCGACATATTCTCAGCGGTACGAGATTCACGAATATTGAGTGCGCGATAATCCGGCATACGGCAATATCTAATAATGAGAGAGAGCGATTCACCTGATCGTGCGTGTATAGAGTTGGCGGTCGCTGCGTTCTCGTCCTTCGATGGCCTCCGCTCCTCCAGTCCTGGTGGCCGGCCGGGGCGTCGGGGTGTGCACAAAGTTAGGGACGCGCTGACCTCCACATCTGCTCCGCTCGCAAAAGTCGCTTCCAATCTTTGTTCTAACGACGTTCACAAACAAACACACGCCGGAACGCGACATTCGAAAATACTCGCGAAAACCGTTAGACACGCGATACGCGAAACTCTCACACTGATCCGGTACGGTACTCTTGAGACGGGCGCCTCCACGGCCGCCACGTCACAATATATATACGAGGTGTGGCTATTAAATAACGAGACTGACGCTGTAAAACATTTTATTTTGATTTCATATATTTTTACTTATTATCACCTTCAATATACACCCCTCCTCTATCCCTGCAACGCTCCATGCGAATCTTCCATTGTTCGAAGCAGTGCTAAAAGTCTTCTTCTGTCAGCTCCTTCAGGATGCGTGCCGCTTTCTCTTTCACAGCTTCAACGGACTCAAATCTTATTCCTTTTAAGGCAGATTTCACCTTAGGAAACAGATAGAAGTCGCACGGCGCAAGATCTGGCGAATAAGGCGGATGGTCTAACACTGGGATGCTGAACTTGGCTAGAAACCTCTTGACAGACAATGCGGAATGAGCCGGCGCATTGTCTTGGTGGAGAACCCATGACTTGTCCTTCCA
>NW_022639654.1:75662-80596 GCF_010583005.1 Odontomachus brunneus | reverse complement strand
AATGAATAGAGTGTCTAAGAATGCTAGTGAGTTTATATTAAGGAAAGCTGCGGATTATGAATATGTTTTAAACCGTGTTGTCTGCAAAAATGAGAGATTGAAAGGTAATTTAGAGATGTATAAAACTCAGGATATGAGGGTAATGGGTAAGAATACTATTGATGGTTGTACGGGAGCGAAACCGATGAAGGATAGTGTGACATCTGCGAGGAAGAATGTTAGCTATGCGGTGGTGGTTAAGAGTGGGTGTACGGATGTTAAGATGACTAGTGATCAAATAAAGGAGCGGGTTCTGCAGCGCGTTAAGCCGAACCTCAATATAAGGGTCAGGGCAGTGCGTAAAACAAGAAATGATGGAATTGCTATTGAGACTGTGAGTGAAGAGGAAAGAGGCATGCTTAAGGAGTGTAAGGCGTTCCAGGATGCTGGGCTAAGGGTTGAGCTACCGAGAAGAGTTGGCCCGAAGCTGATTGTTTACGATGTCCCCAATGAAATGACGGAGAATTTGTTTATGAATGAGATGTATGAAAGGAACTTAAAGGATGTTGTGAGTGAAAATGTGTTCAGAGAGAGAGTGAGGATTGTTAGTAGAAATGGTAAGAGAGGAGACCGATTTGGGAATGTAATAGTAGAAGTTAATGTGAAGATTCATGATGCATTGGTAAATGGTGGTAGAATATATGTGTGTTGGGATGCGTTCAGATTGCGATCCTTTATGAGTATTCCTAGATGTTTTGCTTGTTATGGATATGGACATATGATTAGGGAATGTAAAAGTGGAAAGTTATGCAGAAAATGTGGTGAAAAGGACCATGTCATGAGGGATTGTGGGAATCAGGAATGTTGTGTGAATTGCAGAATGAAACGGTTGCCCTCGGACCACTCGATTTTGTCTGTGCAGTGCCCTGAGTATCTGCGTGCGGTGGAGAGATCGAAGATGAGAATTAGCAATGACTGATAGTAGGCTAAAAATTGTGCAGTTGAATTGTCAAGGTGCTTATAGGGCTATATGTGATCTGGGGGTTACTATGTGTGATGAAATGGTGAGCTTGGCTCTCTTGCAGGAGCCTTATGTTGATGGTGGTGTGGTTCGAGGGCTGCCTAGCAGCATGCGTGTTATAACGGCGAGACCCAGTGCTAAGGCAGCGGTAGTAGTGAACGATAATAGGCTAGAAATTATGGCTGTAGAAGACTGTATTGAAGAGCACGGAGTGTGTGTGTGGGTGAAGGGTGCGTGTGGTGTGTTCTATGTGTGTAGTATATACTGTCAATTTAGTCTGGATATTGAGCCGATGTTGGAGTATATGGATAGAGTATTGGGGGTGGTAGGTCGTGACCCTATCTTGATGGGAATGGATGCAAATGCGGTATCGCCCCTGTGGTACAGTAAGTACGTGCATGAGTATCGTAGGGCTGAGAAACGTGGTGAATTGTTGGAGGAGTATGTAATGGGTAATAACTTGCACGTGCTGAACATTCCGAGTGATGGTTACACGTTCAGTGGACCTATGGGTCAGAGCGATATTGACGTTACACTCGCGAATGAGGCATGGATGACATGTACTAGTAAATGGGAGATAATGGATGATTGGAGTATCAGCGATCATAATGCGATATTAATATGTTATGAATGGAAGTTGGATGATCATGATGGGCTTGCGTTTGGACGGAGTTGGAGACGAAAAAGAATGGATTTATCTATCTATGCGGATATGGTGCAGGTGCAAGCTGGTGGGACACAATTGACAGATTTTGCTGATTTGCTCTTGAAGGATAAAATCCGGGTAATGAATGAATGGATGGCGGAGGTAAATGATTCCTATCTGGGTAAACCGGGTTTGATGACTATAGGGAAAGTGAAGTGGTGGACTGATGAACTGATGGGGATACGCAAAAGGGTGAGATGTTTAAGACGGAAATGGCAAAGAATGAGGAAACACTCGGATAATAAGGAGGACAAGTACTTGAAGGAGTTTCAGTGTGAGCTACGTAAGTATAAAGCCAGGATTAAAGATGTGAAGGATGCTCACTGGAGGAAATTTGTGAGTGATAAGGGGAATCAGGATCCATGGGGTGATGTATACAAGATATGTAGGGGTAGGAGGAACAGGGGTGTGGTGAGTGCTGTTATGGATGATGGGAGGATGACTGTAGGGTGGCAGGATACGATGAATGTGATGCTTAGTGAGTTCTTTCCTGAAGATGAGAGTGGAGTGGAAGGGGATCGGGAGGAATTTTGCTCGGTGACTAGGGAGTTTGAATGGGAGGAAATTACGAATGCCGTGAAGGGAATGAGGATTGGGAAATCTCCGGGACTTGATGGAGTGACAGCAGAAATGATGATTGGTGTGTGGAGAGCAATACCACTCTTTGTTAAGAATATACTCGATGAGTGCCTAAGAGTAGGATGTTTCCCAGAAGAGTGGAAGATGGGTAGAGTTGTTATTATACTTAAATCCCCCGATAAGATCAGAACTGATGTAAGGTCTTACAGACCGATCTGCCTGCTGTCGACTATGGGCAAGGTGCTTGAGAGGCTCTTGGTGGTTCGGTTGTTGGCCAAGTTAACGGCGAGTGTTGGAGTAAGCGATCGACAATATGGTTTCAGAGCTGGACGTTGTACGGAGGATGCATGGATGGAAGCTAAGAGATCTGTCATGGAGTCGTCTAAGAAATATGTGCTTGGTATCTTTGTTGATTTTCAGGGAGCTTTTGATAATTTGGAGTGGAGACATGTTATATCGAAATTGAGGCAAATTGGGTGTGAGGAGATAAATCTATGGAAAAGTTATTTTGACGAAAGGAAAGTGTGTGTAACTAGTGCAGATGATATAATATGGAGAAGAGTGACTAAGGGGTGCCCGCAGGGCTCGGTATGTGGTCCGGTAATATGGAACATGATGGTTGACGACCTGTTAAATAAGCTAGTGAGTGACGGATGTATGGTGGTAGCATATGCGGACGATCTGCTGTTGATTGTGGAAGGAATGAGTCGTAGTGACATTGAGAGATTGGGAACTAGATGGATGGGAATTGTCACTGATTGGGGTAGGAGTGTTGGTGTTCCGGTGTCAGAAAGGAAGACAGTCTCCATGCTGCTGAAAGGAGGATTAGCAGTTAACAGATGTCCTAATATTAGGGTTAACGGCCGTATGTTGCGATATGTGAGGGAGGTGACATATTTGGGTGTGAAAATGGGAGAAAGAATGAATTTTAGGATACACATTGAAAGTTTAAAAGGGAAATTGATGAATACTGTAGCTGCTTTTAAACGAGTGTTGAGGAAGGATTGGGGCTTGGGTAGGACAGCCTTTAGGATAATTTATAAGGGATTGTTGATGGCATGCGTGATGTACGGTGCTAGTGTATGGAGTGACGTTATGAAGTATGGTTATGGTAGGCAAGCCATGAATAGATGCGAGAGAGTGGCTCTTTATGCTGGTTTGAGGGTCTGCAGAACAGTGTCGACGGAGGCAATGCAGGTGTTAATGGGGGAATTGCCTTGGGCATTCGTGGCAGTTAAACGAGCATGCATGTACAAAATAAGTAGAGGGTTGCAGCTGAACGAGGATGAACCCATTGTGAATGAATTTCTGCACGGTAAAAGCATGCGAGAGATAGAGAGTGAAATTGTAAGAGTACTTTTCGACAGATGGCAACAGGTTTGGGAAACTACTGGGAAAGATAGGGTTACTCATGTGTGGATTAAGGATGTTAGGATGGTGAGGGGATGGGATTGGTTTGATCCTGGATTGGCACTGGGTTACCTGCTAACGGGTCATGGGAGCTTAAATGAATTCCTGTTCAGGCGTATGTTGGCGTCACGAGCTGAGTGTGAATGTGGAATGATTGAAGATTGGGTGCATGTGCTGAGTAAGTGTGCTTGGTATGAGGATATACGAGATTTGGATGCTATGGGTGTGATAATGTGTGAGAATGGAAATGTGAATGTGGAAAATGTACTTAATGATAAGATAAAGTATACATTGGTGAATGATTTTGCGAGAAGAGTGTTTGAGAGGAGGAAGCGTTTGTGTGGAGGATGTTAGTATGTCCAGGTGTCTCGTAGCGCAGGGGGGATACCGCAGGTCAAAGACATGCGTGTTGATTCCTGTATGGATCCCTTGGAGAGTAGCGACTCCACGCACCCGAAGCGCTTGCTGACCAGTGCAGAGAGCTGCAGGGTTCTCAACTGGTAGTAGACACTCTCTACGAAGATCCCACCAGTGATTATGACTGGTACCGCGGGGGCCGGGTGCCCACGGGGTTGTCCCCGTCCCGGTCATTGGGTAGGACCATCGCGGGGCAGTGGTTCAATGGCCGAATGCTGGCTAGGGATGAGTTCTCGGTGGGTGAGCTGCATACCATCAGCTCGGGAACCAGCCTGCTTAGGTGGTAGAGCGTGGAAAGTCGCTCGCCGCAACCAGTCGGATTTCACTGGGACCTGCATTCCGTGGAATTATACTGGTAGTGCAACTTTGACTTGCACGCGATTATTATGCGTAACATAATACGTCGTCCATTGGGAACGTGTGGGTATGCTCTCGGAGCGGGAACCGCACGTTAAATATTGAAACAATAATGATACACTTCTTTCAATAAATTATATGTTTCAGTAGCAGTTTTTCCAAGTTTCATGTAAAATTTCACAACAATTCGTTGCTCTACTGTTACACTTAATATTTTTCCGGCGAAACAAAAAAACAACTCTAATGCGAATGAAGGCTATGGCTATACTGATTTGTTTACAGAAGCGAGAGGCACTGCATTCGAAAGAGAAGGCTTCACGATAACAGCTGTGGCTTGCTGGCGTTTGGCGCATGCGCACTTCTTCTGTAGCAGCGTCAGTCTTGTTATTTAATAGCCACACCTCGTGTGTGTGTGTGTGTGTGTGTGTGTGTGTGTGTGTGTGTGTGTGTGTGTGTGTGTGTGTA
>NW_022639654.1:66905-75538 GCF_010583005.1 Odontomachus brunneus | reverse complement strand
ATATATATATATATATATATATATATATATATATATATATATATATATTTGCACTCGTACAGTTCTTAACAATCTTAACACGTCGATGCCATAAAACAGTCGAAATTAAGGGCTCCGGTATTCGAAACCGTTAACACGCAGGCGTTTTTCCCCCTCCACTTACCTACACAGAAATGCTCAGTGTGTCCATGTGAGGCAGGTCTCACATGGATAGACCGGGCATCTCTGTATGCGTAGATGGAGGCAGAAAAACGTCAGCGTACGCGATCTCGACTTTGCATCACTGCAAAAGACACGATAATACTTATCACGCAGCAGAAATTCATATGAACTTGTACTTACTTCTTACAGTATGCTCATTGGCTATCACGCAAACTTTCGTCGTGCGGCAAGCGTTGCAGAATTCACATAACCTACAGAGTACAGATGACAGGAAAGTGGCGAATATGGCGACTAAAGCCTCGTATACACATACAATTTCTTGAAATGACAGACAAACAGTGAGATACTAATTTTAAACTTGGAATCTAAGAACGATACAAAATATAATGTTATAACAACAGAGAAAATTAATATATTACCAACGTTATTTTTAAGTCAAAATTATAAATAATTTTTAAATGTTGCATTGACCTCAAATACATGTTAAAATAACATTTAGAAAATATTTTCTGCAATATTTCTACATTTTAACAACATGCAGAAAAATCATATTACGAAATAACACTTTTAAAATATATATAAAATATTAAAAAACGTTTAAAAGTGACACATGAAATCAACGTTTCTAAACGTTAATTTAATGTTCCTTGTTTACTGAGTAGTTATTGCAATCTTTTTATAATGGTATACCATTTAATTAATTCCATTTATAATTTGCTTAAAAAAAATTGCTGACTCCAGTATGATTCGAACCTGAGATTTTTAGAACTCACCTTACTTACTGAGCCACTGCTATTTAACTGATGAGAACGACTATTATAATGGTACATGTGTCGTTCGCTTTGAGCGCTTATTCGAAGTATTCTTTATTAATGTACCGAATTTAGTACAGAGTAAAAATTTTCAATTGGCTCCTTCAAACTTTTCAATATATGAAAATGGGTGTATCCCGTACCATATATGTTTACCGAATATTCGAATATACAAAGTTTCTTGAATATTTGAAAAGTCATTTCCGTCGAATATTCCATATAACGCACATAATATTATTCAATTATAAATATTCTAGGTTAAATTACAAATAAGATTCATATTCCTATAATGATATTGGAATGTTCATTTCATAATATTCGTATAAAAAAATTTATAGGTCTTTCCATGAATATTATATACTGGCTGATATGTAAGATTATTTTTCGAATATTCGAATATACAAGATTTTTGAATATTTCAAAAATCACATTCGGATAATATTCCATGCAGAATATATAATATTATTCAATTACAAATATTCCAAGTACCATTACAGAGAAGATTCATATTCCTATATCATTATTAGAATATTTATTTTAGAATATTCCTCTAGAACGATTTATTTTCCGGAATATTCTGGGATAATCTGTGTTGGCTGGGAACGATAAGCAACAATAGTACGGAAGGTTGCAAACAACATGATGGCATCATGATAAGAACTGATGACTTGTCTTTGCTATTTCAATAGCATTTTAACCCTTTGGGGACGGAGCCGCTCGACGGGCTATAAGGAAGATAAGACTTCATCGCTAATGGCCCCTAATGTCTTTGAATGAAAACGTGACTCTTTTACTATACCTATGCGTATCTTATCGCTCAGAACGACAGACGTCGCGAGCCTTGCAGCTACGAACTAATTTGGGCGGCTATATGCCGACACGCGTCCGGAACGGTAAAACGGCTTGGGCGGCTATATGCCGACACTCGTCCCCAAAGGGTTAATGGCAACGTGACAACAACAGAAATGGAACTTTTTTCATTGATTTGCTTTGTATTTGCTTTCAATCGTTGAAGTTTCTAAATTACATGTTTTTGCCGACAAAGTGTGAACGATAAGTAATTTTCATATATTTATAACAATTTATCAATAGCAAACACACTGTGCACGAATTTAAAAAATAATTTTTTATTTGGTAATCTTACACGAGGGCTATATGATAAGTACCCGTGTTTAACGACTGATGGCGTCACTGACTCAAAGTCTATAGCGAATCTACAACACCAGCCATACACTAGCTACCCTAGTGACATCATTTCGGAATGGTCCTAGCCAATCAGCACAGTACAGTATCAGAGACACAAAGAGTGTTTACGACAATTAGAGTTAGAGTTAGTTCCACTAGGGCCGAAAATTATAATAGGCACGACCATCTAGTATTTTTGTAGTTTATGACAACTTCTTCTAACTCAATGCCTGAGTGAGTCCCAGATGCGCACATTGACAAACGGACACATTCAATCATATGTCGTTGTTAT
The DNA here is from genome assembly GCF_010583005.1 of Odontomachus brunneus. Taxonomy (NCBI): domain Eukaryota; kingdom Metazoa; phylum Arthropoda; class Insecta; order Hymenoptera; family Formicidae; genus Odontomachus; species Odontomachus brunneus. The sequence continues at coordinate 73,087 of NW_022639654.1, read as the reverse complement.
AGAGTCTTTAGAATATCTCTAATCATACGGCGTTGTGGTTGGCTGTGTCCGTTTGTCAATGTGCGCATCTGGGACGCTCCCCAATGCCTTACCATAGGAACAAGCTAGAGTAAGAAGTAAAGAACGCGCATTCGACATCAGATAATAATTTCGCAAAATCTCACGATTATATCCATATTTTTTTTAACGTGTGGTAACATTGTTTGTAATTTATTATATGTATTTGTAGATTTTGACTGTATGTATATATTTGTAGATTTTGACTGAATTTTTCAAAAATCTACAAACATACATACAATAAAAAATAAAATACAATAAAATACAAACAATGTTACTATACGCTAAAAAAATATAGATATAATTGTGAGATTTTACGAAATTATTAGCTGACGTCGAATATGCATTCTTTACTTCTTACTCAAGCTTGTTCCTATGATAAGACATTGAGTTAGAAGAAGTTGTCATAAACTACAAAAGTACTAAATGGTCGTGCTTATCATAATTTTCGGCTCTAGTGGAACTAACTCTAACTCTAATGGCTTCTGCACATAGGACGCGGTAATGCTTTCCGCGCGGCGGAAGTTCGCGCGACAGCCAATCAATATGTTGCTTTTCTGTAAGAACTAGAAAGTTATTACGGAAAGCAGCATATTGATTGGCTGTCGCGCAGCAAGCATTACCGCGTCCTGTGTGCAGGAGACATAATTGTCGTAAACACCCAGCGAGCGAACAGTTCAGTAGTCTAGTCAATTTCCTGGGTAAAAAAGGGAAGAGTGAGTATTGTCGATATCTTTTGTAAGAGTGTAATATTAATAAAGGATTTTAGTTTGTGACATGTGTGGTTATTCATAAACCTCAAAGGACGAGCACGCGACTTAACCCTCGCGCTACATTGGTGACCCGGACGTGATCACCCAAGAAGATACATCCGTCGTAGATAACCTCAAAAACCCATGCCGGTATGACACTCGCCGATTTACGCCAACAATCCTGTACAGCAAGATATAATCACCGTCGCAGATGAGATATTATCCAATTTATTTTATTATAATACATCCAAGAATGACTGAGCAACAACAACCAGCTACCGTGCCACCACTAGCTGTAACGGATCCAGAGCTCGCCGTTATCAATGCTCGCCAATTGCGGTTACCGCCTTTTTGTAAAAACAATCCCCAACTGTGGTTCGCGCAAGTTGAGCTCGCATTTCAGAGCTATGGGATTACGGTGGATGCAAACAAATTTCGTTATGTGGCGATACAGATCACAAAGGAAGCACTCGACAGTATGTCAGATATAATTTTAGACTTTCCCGCCGAAAGAAAATACGAGGCGCTGAAGAGACGAATAGTAACGTCTTTTGACGAAGGCGACGAGAAGCGACTTCGTCGATTGCTGCAAGGACATGCTATAGGAGATGACAAGCCCACAGCCTATTTGTATCGACTCAAAAACCTGTCGGCTGGGAATTACAGTGAGTCTGTCCTGCGATCTTTATTTCTGGAGCAGTTTCCGGAGCAAGTGCGCACCATACTTGCCGTCTCGGATATTATGGATCTGCAGCGCCTAGCCAAGATGGCTGATAAAGCGGTAGACGTTACGAAACCGACGATCGCCGCAGCCGACGCATCGGGGATTCAACCAGCGTACTACGATCAACGTAAGTCAGAGGTTTGGTCGCGAAGCCAAGAAGTGCAAGACGCCAAAATTGGGCATGAGAAAGATATCTGCAAGATGGGTGCCATGTTTGCTCAAAGTGGAACAAAAACGGAATCGCATGACAACTTCGGAGCACTGTTTGGACATGTTTAAGCGCAATCCAAAAGAGTTTCTGCGGCGTTTCGTCACTGTTGACGAAACATAGATCCATCACTATACGATTTGACGTTGAATTGAAGAGGAAACGATTCCATTTGGCAAAGAAAAAAATATCCTTTCATCATGACAATGCACCAGCTTATTCGTCCGCAATCGCCACAGCAAAACTGGTCGAATTACGCTACAAATTGCTATCTCATTTACTCTATTCTCCAGATTTGGCCCCCTGCGATTTCTATTTATTTCCAAACATGAAAAATGGCTTGGCGGAAAGCCATTCACGTCAAACGAGGAAGTCATCGCCGAAACAGAGGCCTATTTTGCAGAGTTCGATAAATCATATTTTTTTGGATGGTATAAAAACGTTAGAATATCGCTAGATATTAAGTGTATCGAGCTGAAAAGAAATTATGTTGAAAAATACCCTTATAGAAATACGAGGGCTGCTCCGTAAGTTTTGCGACTAGTAAGGAAAACACGGTAATTTGTCATTGAAAATGGCTTTATTGTTTTTCAAAGTATTCTCCATGATGATCAATACACATCTGCATTCGCTCAAACCATTTATTACAGCACCCATGCCACTCCGAAAGTGGTACCTCCAAAACATGTGTTTTAAACGCATCAACCGCTTCTTTTGGCGTCGAAAATCGTTGACCATGCAGTTTATTTTTGATGTTCGGGGACAAAAAGAAGTCATTGGGTGCCAAATCAGGACTGTACGGTGGATGACCCATTAATTCGATGTTTTCACTGGTCAAATAGGCGGTTGTTTGAGCCGATGTGTGAGAGCTCGCATTGTCATGGTGAAGAATGATTCGTCGTCTTGAGTTGTTTTTCCTTATTTGGCCGAAGACTTCTAGCAAACAAATAGTTCTGAGTGTACCACTCAGAATTTACCGTTCTACGTTTCTCTAAGGGTGCTGTTGCCACATGACCAGTTTTTCCGAAAAATCAGGCGACCATTTGTTTCGAAGTGCTTCGAGCGCGAAAAACTTTTGTTGGGTTAGGTTCATTTTGAAAGACCCACACAGTCGACTGCTGTTTAGTTTCCGGCTCGTATGCATAGATCCACCTGTGTAGAGGTTATATACATCATTTGACGCACCTCGATCGAATTTCCTCAGCATTTTTTTGCACCAATTTACACGATCCTTTTTTTGAGCAATTGTCAAATTATGCGGGATCCAACGTGAACAAATTTTTTTTACGGCCAAATGTTCATGCAATATCGTTTGTATGCAATTCATACCAACACCCAGGGATGCCTGAATATCACGGTATGTCACATGTCGATCTTGCATTATCAATTCACGCACTGCATCGATGTTTTCTGACACGGGTGTATATCAGTTAGACACGGGGCAATTGGACACAGTCCAATCACAAGTCGCTGTTCCAAGGGACCCTACAAATGTCTCTAATCACACGGTGCTGTGATTGGCTGTGTCCAAATGCACCGTGTCCAAGTGTATCGCTCCTTTCTGGCACAGCAGCTGATTCTGGACGACCTTCGCGAGGTTCGTCAATAAGCGAACTACGACCACGATTGAATTCATTAAACCAGCGACAAATAGTGGCCTTGTCTGGTGCTTCATTGCCAAAAGTGGAAGCAAGTTGATCGATGCACTCTTGTCTCGATAATCCACGTCGAAAGTCGTAAAAAATCATCATACGAGTGTTCTCGTGTTAATTCCATTTTTTCGCTGAGACACAATTTTCAAGTCACTGTAAACAATACAAGTAGCCTCCGTACGACAAAACGTTTCCAGTAAACAAATCTTCCAAACTATCAAACTTTTTGATGGTAAGGTTAGATTTTACCTAGCAACGCCAGTGTTGCCAAGTCGCAAAACTTACGGAGCAACCCTCGTATCATACTAAGAATCATTGATAATTACTTATTTTCAGTATTAAAAATACTGGATAATAAGTAATTATCAATGATTCTTAGTATGATATTTCTATAAGGGTAAGTAAAAACAAATTTTAAAAAATACGTCTCCTTCTCTAACACGGGTACTTATCATACAGTCCTCGTATATGTTATATGACTATTATTTTGTGTTTGTTAGGTATAACATACTGTTATTGTTAGGTATAACATACTGTTAGGTATAACATATTGTTATAACATACTGTGAATACTACAAAGATGTATTATATAAGCTGTGTTTGTTAGGTATAACATACTGTTAGGTATAACATATTGTTATAACATACTGTGAACACTACAAAGATATATTATATAAGTGTAAATCGTAAGAATATCGTTGGAGTTATTGGGAATCGCTACGTGCCGCTCGATCTTCAGCTTAAGCAATACTTTAACGGAGTCAAGATATAGATGGTGACCGGTGATATACCGCTTAGGATCGAAACTATCCAGGGGAGGATTCACGAAAGTTTGGAGTGTGTTGATAATCTTCGATACCTAGTGATTTATGAGACTTGAAAACATTAGGAATTATATTTTTGTAAATATTATGATTTTCTCATTTTTCACCTTTCATAATAATTCTCAGTATTTGATTACTATCAATATTTAACAGTGATTTTATTATCAGTATTCACCAGAAATTAAACACTGGCCAAAAAATTAGGGAGCGTCCCAGATGCACACATTGACAATCACAGCCAACCACAACGCCATATGCCTAGAGATATTTTAACGACTCTATAAAGAACGACATATGATTGGATGTGTCCGTTTGTCAATATGCGCACCTGGGACTCACTCAAAAATTACTGGTAATACTTAATCACTAATAATTTCTCAGCATTTCTTAATATGATTAAGTGCTTCTATATTATGTTCGTTAGATTGTGCTCACGTATTCTTCATGAGTCGACAGCAAGTTGACAGCAACATGACGACAACAATTGCTTAAATATGAATGATGTGCATATGATAACAATATGCCATCATATGCATATCATTCATATTTAAGAAATTGTTCCCTTACAGAAATATCATACTGACAATCATTGATTAATTACTTATTTTCAGTATTAAAAGTCCAGTGTTTAGTAATATTCTGTGATTGAAATACAGCTCTTAATGCTCAAGTATTTCAGTGTTTAGTGTTACAAATACTACCTTATGATTGATTTTAATACTTAAATATTGATATGTAAGAATGTAATGAATGTTTACTACATTACATAAATATGTAATGTAGTAAAAAGAAATCCATTATTTTTGCATGAAATTGAAGGCTTTATTTAGCATAGTTAGAATGATACGAGTTAGGTCAAATATGCACCGTTTTGTTCGATAACTTGTTGCCATTTTGAAGGTAATTCCATTATGCCTCTCTCATAGAAACCCTTGTCCCTATTGGCAAAAAACTGGGACAGTCGATTTTCACAAGCTTCTCTTGAGGCGAATTTTTCACCAGCAAAATCATTCGCCATAGACAGGAACAGGTGATAATCACTTGGTGCCAGGTCCGGACTATAAGACGGATGCATAAGAACCTCCCAACCAAACTCCCGGAGCTTCTAGCGAGTCACTATCGATGTGTGTGGCCTGGTGTTGTCCTGATGGAACACAATTCCTTCTCTATTGGCCAAAGCTGGCCGCTTCTGGGCGATTGATTCCTTCAGACGGTCCAATTGTTGACAGTACAGGTCCGAATTAAGAGTTTGGCCGTAGGGGAGCAGCTCATAGTGGATGATTCCCTGCCAATCCCACCAAACACACAGCAAAGCCTTCCTGACCGTCAATCCTGGCTTGGCCACCGTTTGCGCCGGCTCACCGCGTTTCGACCACGACCGTTTTCGCTTGACGTTGTCGTAAGTGACCCACTTTTCATCACCAGTCACCATCCGCTGCAGAAATGGGTCGATTTTGTTGCGATTCAGCAGCGATTCGCAGATGGAAATTCGGTCCATGAGGTTTTTTTGCGTTAACTCGTGTGGCACCCATACATCGAGCTTCTTTTTGTATCCAGCCTTATTCAAGTGGTTCCAAACGGTTTTTTGTGCAATGTTTAGCTCCTGGGCAATCGAAACAGTGCTTACATGACGGTCGGACTCGACGATTTCCATTATTTTATCGACATTTTCGACAATTGGCCTTCCAGAGCGTGGTGCATCTTTGACATCAAAATTACAGGAACGGAATCGACGAAACCAAAATTGCGCGTGATTGGCTGTTACAGTATCAGGACCATAAACACTATTTACATTTTCAGCCGCCTGGCTTACGTTTTCGCCTTTATCGAAGAAAAACTGTAAAATATGGCGTATTTTCTCTTTGCTGGTGTCCATCTTTGACGCGCGCTCAAACAATACTGAGTCAAACAATCACAAAACTATCTCAGAAGTTTTTTTAGTACGAAATCTTATCTTTCTATTGC
>NW_022639654.1:66350-66620 GCF_010583005.1 Odontomachus brunneus | reverse complement strand
GAAGACATCTTTTGGATAAACGTCCGTCGCCTTAGACACTACGCCAATTCCTCACTTGATAAAAAGCGCTTTGTATTGCCCATTTAAAGTTTAAGGAAGAAAAATATTATAGTTTATTCGCCTTTTAAGTCGCAAAATATAGACGAAACCGTTTAGCGTATAAATAATGTAAGCAAGACTGGTACGATAATTCGAAATTAATTTTCTACCAAGGAATGTATAGAAAATTACTGCAATAAAACAGCAGATAATGACATTTTTCTATCATGT
>NW_022639654.1:65657-65943 GCF_010583005.1 Odontomachus brunneus | reverse complement strand
CGGCAGGCTCTGCGCGCAGTCTGTCACCAATCTGTCGTCAGAGACTGCTAAAACAGTTTCTGTGTGCAGTCTGTTGCCATTCTGTCAACAGACACTATTGACAGACTGCGTAAAATCTGCTCGGACAGGTTTGGCTATCTGGGATACTAATATGTAATACTTTGCTAAATGATGAAATACTTACGCAAAGTACCCTTATAGAAATATCATACTAAGAAATACTGAAAAATTATTAGTGATTAAATATTACCAGTAATTCTGTAATTTTTTGGCCAGTACTTAATTT
>NW_022639654.1:65400-65496 GCF_010583005.1 Odontomachus brunneus | reverse complement strand
ATAAACTACTAGATATCGAAGGTTGTCAACACATTCCAAACTTTCATGAATCTGCGATAATTTCGATCCCAAGCGGTAGAAAAACACCGGCACCCA
>NW_022639654.1:65284-65390 GCF_010583005.1 Odontomachus brunneus | reverse complement strand
TAAAGCCATCTATTGGAAAAATAATAGATTTCTTTTTACTACACCTTATACTTCATTCAGTGATAAAATACTTACGCAGAGCATTGTCAATATTTAAATACCCAGC
>NW_022639654.1:60018-65274 GCF_010583005.1 Odontomachus brunneus | reverse complement strand
ACCTAGCAAACACCAAATAATAGTTATATAATTTTTACTTGTTGTTTTTTGGATAATTTGTTGATAAATATTGAAACAATGCAACATTCGATATGCGACGAATATTGATGTAATGTGGTGAACCAGTGATAATTACTTTTACATTTTTAACAAAATGTTATAATGATTAACCCAACAAAAAAAAATTAAAAAATCCAAGAAAATCCAAATTAAACAAATCGAATTACTAAATTTTGAGAGAAATTTTTAAAAAATATTATTTAAAACAATAGTGTTGTTTCATCAAATGACATGGTTTCCTTGAACCCCCTCCATGCCGCCACCTTACCGTGGTGAAGGGGTACCGGCGATCCGATGAAGGCTCGGCGGCAGTACCTTTCGGTTTCGGCCGAAAGGGAGGCCCCTACCTGAGGATCGCTGGCGAACGGCGGCAACGGGGAAGGAAAACCCCCACAGAAAACCGGACCGCGGTGGGCTGCAGCCCCGCGGTTGCTAGAGAGGGACGTAAATCCCTCCACTGCAGGGGAGCCCGGCAACACCCTCAGGGCCGATGGGCCCAATCGCCGGTAGGGGTAGGCGGCCCTGATTCCAATCGCCCGGCTGGCTGGGGCCGTCAGGTGGGGGCTCGCTCCACCACCAGTCTTGGGGCGGGGTTGGAGGGACCTCCGCTCCGAGACGGGTAGTTCCCGCCTCGGGGGAGGAGAAGGACCCACATGAGTAGGCATTGCACGCCGATCTGGCAGCTTAAAGTGTGGGTCACCCTCGATCTGTCCCTACTCTGGTCCCGGCCTGGGTAGGGTGGAGAGAGGAACCCACACCCGGGATTGCACGTCAGTAGCTTCTGACAACCCTGGGGGGTGGAGGGGTGCGCGGGCCGCTCGGACATATTCCGAGGCCGGGGTCGCGCACCCTGGGATGGCCATCCCGTCGGAGATACCCGGAGGTCAACTCCGGGCCGGCGGGACGGGAGGTGGAGTCGCAGGGACCGGTACATTGGCCCTTCCCACATTCAGTGGGCAGGTGCCGCACCCCGGCAACCCTGCGACTCCTCCTGGTCACGATCGCATTTGCGACGTAGCCGGCCGTGAGGGCCCCCCCGTGTGGGCAGCTGCGCACGGGGAGCATTAGGGGTCTGCGTAGTATTTGCCAGGACCCCTAGAGCGCAGGCCCGGCAATTGTCGGACCTGTTCACATCGTAAACCCCCGGAGACCGTTATGTCATGTCTATGACGAACCTCTGGGGGAACGAGGGCCTTGGCTTAAACGCCTAGGCCGCGAGGACGGGGACCTGTATAAAAAAACCCCCCCAATCCTAAGTTTGGGAGCCGCGGCGATGGGATGAGTGGCCGGCGGGTTAGCCGGTCGCGAGCGGTCCACCCCGGGGCACCTGGCGCACCCCGGGTGTATCCAGCCCGACCCCAGGCGTGGGGCTCCGCCTGGGGGGTACATACTTCCTCCAATCTCTATGGCCCGCCCTGTAAGCCTCCGGGTGACAAGGGGCGGGCAACCAAAGAATGATGTCAAATTCTAATTTAAATTCAAACAAGAGCGTCGTAGGAGGAGAGGAGGAGATGGAGGCGTATGCCTCCCTCTCTGATGGGCAAAACATGCCCAATGCTGAGCCGACCACCAGCTCAGCCGGGAGGGAAGAGGCCAGCAGTGGCCTCACTAAAAAAGCTGGGGCGGACAAACACCCCACTGGGAGTGTGGGGTGCCGCACGAGGTCGTCGTCGGCTTCGACGCGGCCTCGCAGCGACCGAGATGGCAGCCTTGGAGCGGGGAGTAGTGGCGATGATGGCGACTTCAGCGCGCGGTCAGTCTCCCCTGCGTCCGGCCCAAGGTTCGCCAAAAAGGATGGGCGAGGGCGGCCCGTTGTGCGATCCCAACCAGGGGACCACACGGCGGCGGCGCTCGCATATAGAAAGAGAGACAAGGAGGAGCGCGACGCGATTGTGGGCGTGGAAGAGGTCAGGGACCACAACATCCGCCCGCAGTCCCAGAGAGCCCTCCGTACTCAGGAAGAGGAGGGGGGGATCCTCCGCGACCTGCGGTCAAAACAGACCGCTGAAGTCTCGTCGATGGCCCTGCAGGTCATCGACGAGGTGAAAAAGGTCGCGGAGCGGTCCAAGAATCTGAAAGGAGCCTACAAGGGGGCCCTCTGGGACGCCGCGGCGAAAATGGCCGCATGCAGCCTCGCTCTCGCTCGGAGGACCGAGATAATCGGTGGCTCTGAGCAGAGTGAGGCCGCGAGGATGGAGCAGGAGGCGGCCTCGGCCGAAATGGAGCGCCTACGGGTCGAGAGCGCTCTGCTTCGGCTCGAGGTCGACCGCCTCAGTAATAAGCTGAATGGGGCCCGAGCATCCGGCCCCTCCAGCGTGCCAACGGCAATCTCATTGATGGAGATTGACGGGCCCGCGGCATAGAATACGGAGGTGGATCGGCAAACGGGACACAATTCCCGTGACTCGTCCGCCGAACGCAAGAGAAAGAGGACGGAAGACGCTTGGGGGGGAATCCCTACTCCCCTCCCAGCCGAACAAGAAAAAAAAGAAAAGGAGGGTGATCCGGCTCAACCAGTCTTCCTCCTCCAGTGATGAGGAGGTGACGGTGGAGGGAGGCGTCGGGTCGGCCCTGCCACTCCTCCCGACCCCGATGAAGAGCGAATCGGGAAACAATGTCGGGAGGAGGTGGCGAAGGATATCCGGGAGGGAACTCTTCCCCAAGGAAGGGCTCCCGCTCTCCAGGCGCGTGATGGGGCAACGGGAGGGGCAACTCGACTCCTACCTGGGAAAAAGAAGATGGGGAAAAAGAAGGCCACGGCAGTGGAGAAGACGGGGGCGGGGGCAATCCCCGCGGCCCGCCGAGCCGTTGGTTGGCGACCTCAGGGGGCCGCAGGGGGGGGGACAAATCCACCCCTCGACCGGCAATACGCCCCCTACGGTCGCGGAAATGAGCGGCGGGGAACTAGAGGCTCTCGTAGTGGCCCTAGTTCCCCGCCTTATGGAGGCCATGGGGGCCGCCACCCCCGGAATAACACCCGGGGGGCGACCCGCGCGGCTTCATAATGTGAGCCAAAAGGCAGGGGGGAGGGAACCGTGCAACGCGCCCTGAATCCCCCCCTGCAGTCGGGTCCTCCGCGACCTCTACCCCCGCCGGGGCCAAACAGTCTGAGATGGCGGGGGAGAGCAAGCGGAGGAAAAAAAAGAAAAAGAAGAGTGGCGAGGGCGGCCCGTTACCCCAAGCGGGTGGGAGGGCCGCCCCTTGCAGATGCGCCTGCACTTGCGGCGGAAGCAGGCCCCCATCCCGGAGCCAAACCGCAAAAGTGCGATCGGTGGGGGGGAACCGACCCTCCTTCCCCCGCCACCGAGCCCGAGACCACCTGGGCCCGTGTGGTCGGGAGGAGGGAGAAGAAGAGTGAAGGGGGGGGCAATCAGGCCCCCCAAAAGCCGGGGCCCCAGAAGGGTGCCGCGGCCAAGGGGGGCGTTAAGAAGAAAGCACGGGACGAGGGAGGCGGGAGCAAACCCGCTCTCCCTAAGGCTCCTCGTACCGCCGCCGTCAAGGTGAGCTGCCCAACGGGCAGCTACGCCGATGTTATGTGGCGGGCGAGGAGCCAGATAGATTTAGGCGAGTTGGGGATCGGGGATCTCAGGACCAGGAGGGCCGCTACTGGTGCACTGGTCCTCGAGATCCCCGGTCCCGAAGGGCAGGCCAGGGCGGATGCCCTGGCCAAAAGAATGTCGGCCCTCTTCACCGACACGAGGGACGTGCAAATTGCGCGTCCCTCGAAGAGGGCCGACATCCGGGTCCGTGACCTGGACGACTCAGTCACCGCGGAAGATGTGATCTCCGCGGTGGCGGTCGCCGGGAGTTACGGGCCCGGCGAAATAAAGGCCGGGGCGATACGACCCGGAGCGGACAGAATGGGGACAATCTGGATACGGTGTCCCCTTTCGGCCGCAAAGAAGGTTACGGGCGGGGGGCGACTCAAAGTCGGGTGGTCCTCCGTCCGCGTAGAGGCCCTGACGAAACGCCCCCTCCAGTGCTTCAAATGCCTGGAGTGGGCCCATGTCAGGGCCTTATGCAAAAACAAGGCCGACCGCGGTGGTCTTTGCTACCACTGCGGTTCGGCTGGCCACGGGGCCGCGGCGTGCGATGCACCGGCAACATGCCCGGTGTGTCGTGACGCCGGGCGGGCCTGCGGCCATAGAGTAGGAGGCCCCGCTTGCCAAATGGCAAAGCGGGGCAAGGGGGGAAAAGTGGGAGGGGGAGGCGTAAAGCCTCCAATACCCCTCCCACCCCTCCTCCCGGAAAGGAGAAGGAGCCCCCCCTCAAAAACCAGAGGGTGGGGCTACATTGCCTGAGACCCCGGTCCCTCCGACGGACGCTGCTCCTAAGGAGCAGAGAAAGCCGCGGGGGGCCGGGGCCGGAAGAGTTGCCTCGCGGGAGGCGGGAAACCCGAACGAGAGCCCCCCTCCCGCGGGGAAGATAGGGGAGGGCCTGGAGGAGAGCGGAACTAAGCCGTAATGGCTACCCGCCTCCTCCAGGCGAATCTCAACCGCGCTCGCGGAGCCCAGGAACTGTTCATGCAGTCCCTCCGCGAGCGCGGTTGCGGATTTGGGATCGCCTCCGAGCCTCACTCCGTCCCCGGGAGTCACCAAGCCATAATAGGTGACGTTGCGGGGCGGAGTGGCAAGTGCTCGGTGGCGATCTATCATGAAGAAAGGGACGCCTCCCCCCCAATCTCCCTGGTGGAGAGGGGGGAGGATACGTCGCGGTCGAGTGGGGGGCCATGGACGTGGTCGGGGTATACGCCCCACCATCGTGGCACCTCGCTCACTTCGAGCACCTTTTGGACCGGCTGGGGGACCTCATGTCGAGGCGCCCCCAAAGGCCGGTCCTGGTGGCCGGGGACCTTAATGCCAAATCGGCGTTGTGGGGGTCCTCGGCAAGGTGCCGAAGGGGCGAGGTTATGGAAGAATGGGTCGCGTCTCACGGCCTCTGTATCATAAACAGGGGCCGGAGGAGCACCTTCGTCGGGCCGCGGGGGAGATCTGTGATCGACGTCACATTAGGGTCTCCCCAGGCGGCCCGACTAATCCAGGATTGGAGGGTGGTGACCAGGGGGGAAAACCTCTCGGACCATCGCTATATCGTGGTCCGACTGGTCGCCACCCCCGAGGAGGTGCTCCGGAGACGCGGCCAGGGGGGCGCCCGACCATCAAGATGGGCCCTCCGTAAACTCGACCGCGACAGGTT
>NW_022639654.1:59345-59960 GCF_010583005.1 Odontomachus brunneus | reverse complement strand
GCCGCCATGCCCCGATCCCGGCCGCCCCCCCGCCGGTCCGTGTACTGGTGGTCGGCGGAGATCGCCGAACTTCGGCACTCCGCCGGCCACGCCAGGCGTGAAATGGACCGGCGGGGTAGGGATAGTGAAAGTGGGATGGCCGCCGCGGGGGCGTACCGCGAAAAGCGCAGCGCCCTCAAGGCGGCCATCTTTACGGCCAAGGCCCGTGCCTGGGATGAATTGGTCTCCACCATCGACAGGGACCCATGGGGGCGCCCGTATCACATCGTAATGAGACGTCTGCGCAATTGGGCGCCCCCTCCAACGGCGTCCCTGGACCCCGACTTCCTCGACGAAGTGGTGGGGGCCCTCTTTCCATGGGGGGAAGCTTGCATTCCCCCCTATGAGGGCCCACCATCGGACGGGGAGGAGGAGTCGGTCAAAGTCACCGAGGTAGAGATAGACAGGGCCGTCAGGAGGCTCGGCGCCAACAAAAGGGCGCCGGGCCCTGACGGCATCCCAGGCACAGTGTGGGCCTTGGCGTTGAGGGAGGTGGAGGTGAAGAGTCGCACAATGCGGCTCTTCACCTCCTGTTTGAGGACCGGGGTGTTCCCCAGCCCCTGGAAGAGGGCCAAT
>NW_022639654.1:57003-59033 GCF_010583005.1 Odontomachus brunneus | reverse complement strand
TCTCAATTATTAGGGACTACTTCCGGGATAGAAGACTGGGGTTCCGTAACAAAGCGGAACTCCAGTGCGGAAGGGTGGTCTACCGCGGTGTTCCTCAGGGGTCCGTACTAGGACCCCTACTATGGAACATCGCGTATAACCAAGTCCTCCGCCTTGCCCTCCCCCCCCGGCTGCAGCGTCGTCTGCTACGCAAACGACACGATGGAGCTGGCCGGGGGCAGGGGCTGGCGGAGCGCCCTGGAGAAGGGACGACGGGCGGTAGACCAGGTGGTAGGCTCCCTGAGTAGGATGGGCCTCAAGGTGGCTCCCCTCAAGTCTGAACTTATGTTCATCCACGATAGAACGAGGAGGAGGGGACCACCCGAAGCCCGAGTCCGGATCGACGGTGTCTCCGTGAAGACGGGTCCCACAATCAAATATTTGGGACTCGTCTTAGATGGTAAATGGGGGTTCCAGAAGCACTTTGAGCTTCTGGCCCCCAAGTTGGGCAGGGTGGCCAATATGTTGGGTGGCCTCCTGCCCAATCTCGGCGGCCCTAAGAGGAAGGCAAGGCGGCTGTATGCCGGCGTCGTCCAGTCCATGGCCTTATATGAGGCCCCGGTCTGGGCGAGTGCGGTGGCGACCAACCAGCGCATAATTGCGCTGGCTCACCGCGCTCAGCGGTGGGTCGCCATTCGCCTCGCCCGGGCCTATAGGACGACGTCGCATATGGCCGCCACGGCCCTGGCCGGTCTCCCCCCACTGGAGCTCCTTGCACAAATGCACGCCGAAACCTATCGGCGTGTCGAGGAGCTCCGTGCCAGGGGAGACCTCGAACACCTGGCCAGGGCCATTGGCATAGCAAAAGTGTAGGCCCGTCAACGCCTCCTCCTAAGGTGGAGTATCCACCTGGAGGAGGCGACGGGCCACTCGGGAACGAGGGTCGCCAAGGCCATCCGGCCCTGTCTACAAGAATGGGTAGACAGGGTCCGCGGAGAGCTGTCCTTCCGGACGACGCAGGTACTCACCGGACATGGATGCTTCGGTGAGTACCTGCACAGGATTGGTAGGGAGCCTAACTCCCGCTGCCACCACTGTGGCGCTGAGGTGGACTCGGCGCAGCGCACCCTGGAGGAATGCCCCTCCTGGGATGTGGGGCGCCGGGTCCTGATCGACGTGGTGGGAGCGGACCTCTCTCCCCCGGCCCTTATAAGGGCCATGCTTGGGGGAGACGAGGGCTGGTCTACCGTCACCTCCTTCTGTGACACAGTCGTGTCGCAGAAGGAAGAGGCGGAAAGGGTGCGGCGGGGTGAAACCACCGCCCCCGGGGATGGGGCGAGGCGCCGCAGAAGAAGAGCGGCGCCTCGCCTGCCCGCGCATCAGCGCGGGGTTGAAGGGCGGCGCACTCGCGGGCGGGGAGGGGACGCCACCGCTGGCGTTCCCTCCCCCGGGGTACCTGCGCGTGCGCCGCAGCCCCCTACAATGCCGCCGGGCCCTCCTGATCAACGGAGGGCCCGGCGAGGGGGAAACAGGAGGCGCCTGGTCGGGCGGGGGAGACGCGCAGCAAGGCGCGACTCCCCCCCCCGTGACAAGAAGTCAGACCAGGTGTCTCCGGGAGGGGGGCAGGGCGGCCGGCTTGCAAGGGCGGGCTCTTAGGCTGCCCACCCCCCCTCCAAGTGCCAGGAGGCTCCTGACCGGGAGGGGCGGAGGGGAACACTTAGATCCCTCCGCCACAGCAACCTCGGTCGGCAGCGTGGGGGTGGGCCTGGTCCGGACGGGGGGGCCCACGGCTGGTCATGGAGGATAGGAACAGCGGGCCGGGAGGGAATAATCCCTCCCGGCCCGGGAAGGGGGCGGGGTTTAAATTTTTTCCCCGCCCCGCGCTGAGGGCGCCCCGGAAGTAATGCGCAAGCGGTTCCCGGGACGCCCTCGCAACAGCCGCATGGGACCCGGCAGAGGTTTTAGTGGGTAGGCCCCCTCCGGCCGTAGTACCGGAGGGGGAGAGTCCCACACTACCCCTGGGAAAGTCCCGATTTCCCGGGGGTGTGCGT
>NW_022639654.1:56198-56993 GCF_010583005.1 Odontomachus brunneus | reverse complement strand
TAAATTTTGAGAGAAACTTTTAAAAAATATTATTTAAAACAATAGTGTTGTTTCATCAAATGACATGGTTTCCTTGAACGAAATAAAAGATTTCGAAAAACGATTTCGAAGAACGAAAAACGATTTTATTTTCATCATTTTAAAAAATGATATTTCGTTTAAGAATATAATATTTTAATGAAATAAAAAAAAACACAAAATTAGACAAGTACGAATATTAAATCTAAAGAAAGTATTTTCTCCGAAAAAATGGTATAAGTATAAAAAATATGCAATAAGACAAATTAATGTTTGCCATTAACGAATACTATTCTAAGTACTATTCTATAAATATTATTGATGTTAAACATTACTGAATTTGAAATACAAGTAACAAAAATAAGTAGTAAATAAATAAAATATATTATATTCGTAATATTTTTTTAAATATTACTGCAATATTGCTAAAGTAATATTGCAAATTAATGTCACTGCAAAGTCTCTGCAACATTGCACTGCAATATGCAATTTTGCAACGTTGTAGCAATGTTGCTGCAAGTTTCTGTGCTGTATGGGTATTGCTGAGATTCGAGCCTGAGACCTCTCCCAGGTAGCGGACACGTCAAAATGACATCCAAATCTAAGTAAGTTCAGGATAAAAATAACCAAGGAATAATAAAAAATATTGTGAGAATATCGTCAAAATGATAATCTAATGTTACAGATCAATGACAATATTTTCGACGACTTAATGACATCTTATGAGGTCTCTAAACGTCAATAATACGTTTTTAAGACGTTATACAGAAACGTCAT
>NW_022639654.1:52221-55097 GCF_010583005.1 Odontomachus brunneus | reverse complement strand
GTCTTCTTTTAAATAAATCATTTTCTTACATCATTCATCAATCGTACATAAATCATTCATCTTTTTCGTACATAGATATATCATATGTATACAATACGAAGCGTCTCTCTGTCAAAGTGATAGTGGTGCAGTAGGTAAGGTGTCCGACTTAAGAACCAGAAATTTAAGTTCGCGAATCTCAGCAATGCCCATACAGCACAGAAGTTTGCAGCAACGTTGCAAGATTTGCATATTGCAGTGCAATGTTGCAGAGATCTTGTAGTGATATTAATTTGCAATATTACTTTAACAATATTTCAGCAATATTTAAAAAATATTACGAATACAATATAATATTTTTTATTTATTACTAGTTATTTTACTAGTTATTTTTGTTATTTGTATTACAAATATTTCTTATACTTCTTATACCGTTTTTCAGAGAAAACATTTTCTTTAAATTTAATATTCGTACTTGTTTAATTTTGTGTTTTTTTTGTTTCATTAAAATATTATATTCTTAAACGAAATATTTTTTTTAATGATGAAAAACATTTATTTCGTTTATCAAAACCATGTCATTTCATGAAACAACATTATTTATGTTTTAAATAGTATTTTTTAAAAGTTTCTTTCAAGATTTAGTAATTCGGTTTGTTTTTCTTGAATTTGAATTTTCTTGGATTTAAAATTTTTTTTTGGTTTGGATTAATCATTATAACATTCTGTTAAAAATTTAAAAATAATTATCACTGGTTCACTACATTACATCAATATTCATCGTATATCGAATGTTGTTGCATTGTTTCAATATCTATCAGCAAATTATCCAGCAAACACCAAGTAAAAATTGTATAACTATTACTTGGTGTTTGCTAAGTATGTTATAATATATTGTAAACACTATAAGGATACATTATATCAGCATAAATCGCAAGAATATCATTGGAGTCATTGGGAATCGCCACGTACCGCTCGATCGTCAGGTTAAGCACTTTAACGGAGTCAGGATATGGATGGTGACCGGTAGTATCGGTCATCATCTTGGAATCGAAATTAACGACGGAGGATTCACGAAAGTTTAGAGTGTGTTGACAACCTTCGATACCTAGTGGTTTATAAGAAAATTAGAAATATATAAGTATATTATTTTTAATATTATGATTTTCTCATTTTTCAATTTCGCACAATAATTCTCAGTATTTGATTATTATCAATATTTAACAGTGACTTTATTATCAGTATTCACTAGAAATTAAGTACTGGCCAAAAAATTACTGAATTACTGGTAATACTTAATCAGTAATAATTTTTCAGGATTTCTTAGTATGATATTTCTATAAGAGTTGTCGTCATGTTGCAATCGACTCATGAAGAATACACGTGAGCACAATCCAACAAATATAATGTAGAAGCACCTACTTTTTCGAAAACAGTTGCTTCAACGGTCCTCAGTAACTTGACGGCAACTTCATAGACAGATAGCTATCTGGGTACGGTCAGAATAAATTTATAACCCTTATAGAAATATCATACTAAGAATCATTGATAATTACTTATTTTCAGTATTAAAAATACTGGATAATAAGTAATTATCAACGATTCTTAGTATGATATTTCTATAAGGGCGGTTTAAAATATTTTTGATGTATCATGTATTTAAAATATTTTGGACATACGCTAATAAAAAAACGTATAAGTATCCATTCAAAAATTTCGTAAGATACACTTTATAGAAATCTTATATGTTTATTGAACTAGTAAATTTTTACTAGGATATCCATATAAAATATAGTTTTTCTTCAAACAATTCATTGACTTAAATTGATTTTTAAAAGGTTTTAAGTAATAATGTATCGAGGTTTAAAATAGAATAGTTTCTATAAAATTTTTTTATAAATATATATACAAATATTTTGAATAATTCCTATGTCGTAAAATTACCTCACATATTTAATGAACTGGACACACACACACACAGACACACACACACGCACATACAAACACGCACCGCATTTCCCGCGAGATATATATACAGAATGTATATACAGGATTGGCAAAAAGTCCGGAAACGATCAAATATCACGAAAAGGATCAACTGCAGCGAAAAATATGTAAGTAGCAAAGTTGTAGGGCTTAATAAAATGTACCTAATAATGGCTAAAAATTTGACTTTGGGTGGAGGACGAAGGTCATACGAAGGTCAAATTGAATTTTTTAAATTAGACTCCCCACTTTTTATTACATATTCTTGTAGTTTATTTCAAAGGCTTTTCAAAAATCTACCTTTATAGAAATATCATACTAAGAATCATTGATTAATTACTTATTTTCAGTATTAAAAGTACAGTATTTAGTAATATTCTGTGATTCAAATACAGCTTTTAGTACTCAAGTATTTTAATATTTAATGCTACAAATCCTACCTTATGATTGATTTTAATACTAAAATATTGATATGTAATACTTCGTCCAGTGATAAAATACTTACGCAGAACATTGTCAATATTTAAATACTAATATACAGGGTGAGTCATCTGAATCTATCACCTTCAATAACTCGTTTGTGTGGCCAGGAATCGAAAAAAGTTTCATATAAAAGTTGTAGGGTTTCGAGGGGGAACCAAAATGGCGTACCTTTCAACTTTTGATTTTGACCGAAAGTGGGTTACTTCAACCGGAAGTGGTTTTTTTAAAATGGAAACCCCCCTTTTTGACACCGGAAAATGAAAAAGCGGAAAATTTTACGTTCAGATATAACTTTGGCTGTTTTAAAATTTTCAAGATGGCGGACGAAGATGGCGGACAAAAATTTTAGTCAACCGATTTGCACCAAATTAAGTTTACGAGGGTTTTTGGGGTTGCTGATCACGAATCTGAAGTCAGATTTGCAAAAT
>NW_022639654.1:46722-49343 GCF_010583005.1 Odontomachus brunneus | reverse complement strand
CTTGTAGTGATATTAATTTGCAATATTACTTTAACAATATTTCAGCAATATTTAAAAAATATTACGAATACAATATAATATTTTTTATTTATTACTAGTTATTTTACTAGTTATTTTTGTTATTTGTATTACAAATATTTCTTATACTTCTTATACCGTTTTTCAGAGAAAACATTTTCTTTAAATTTAATATTCGTACTTGTTTAATTTTGTGTTTTTTTTGTTTCATTAAAATATTATATTCTTAAACGAAATATTTTTTTTAATGATGAAAAACATTTATTTCGTTTATCAAAACCATGTCATTTCATGAAACAACATTATTTATGTTTTAAATAGTATTTTTTAAAAGTTTCTTTCAAGATTTAGTAATTCGGTTTGTTTTTCTTGAATTTGAATTTTCTTGGATTTAAAATTTTTTTTTGGTTTGGATTAATCATTATAACATTCTGTTAAAAATTTAAAAATAATTATCACTGGTTCACTACATTACATCAATATTCATCGTATATCGAATGTTGTTGCATTGTTTCAATATCTATCAGCAAATTATCCAGCAAACACCAAGTAAAAATTGTATAACTATTACTTGGTGTTTGCTAAGTATGTTATAATATATTGTAAACACTATAAGGATACATTATATCAGCATAAATCGCAAGAATATCATTGGAGTCATTGGGAATCGCCACGTACCGCTCGATCGTCAGGTTAAGCACTTTAACGGAGTCAGGATATGGATGGTGACCGGTAGTATCGGTCATCATCTTGGAATCGAAATTAACGACGGAGGATTCACGAAAGTTTAGAGTGTGTTGACAACCTTCGATACCTAGTGGTTTATAAGAAAATTAGAAATATATAAGTATATTATTTTTAATATTATGATTTTCTCATTTTTCAATTTCGCACAATAATTCTCAGTATTTGATTATTATCAATATTTAACAGTGACTTTATTATCAGTATTCACTAGAAATTAAGTACTGGCCAAAAAATTACTGAATTACTGGTAATACTTAATCAGTAATAATTTTTCAGGATTTCTTAGTATGATATTTCTATAAGAGTTGTCGTCATGTTGCAATCGACTCATGAAGAATACACGTGAGCACAATCCAACAAATATAATGTAGAAGCACCTACTTTTTCGAAAACAGTTGCTTCAACGGTCCTCAGTAACTTGACGGCAACTTCATAGACAGATAGCTATCTGGGTACGGTCAGAATAAATTTATAACCCTTATAGAAATATCATACTAAGAATCATTGATAATTACTTATTTTCAGTATTAAAAATACTGGATAATAAGTAATTATCAACGATTCTTAGTATGATATTTCTATAAGGGCGGTTTAAAATATTTTTGATGTATCATGTATTTAAAATATTTTGGACATACGCTAATAAAAAAACGTATAAGTATCCATTCAAAAATTTCGTAAGATACACTTTATAGAAATCTTATATGTTTATTGAACTAGTAAATTTTTACTAGGATATCCATATAAAATATAGTTTTTCTTCAAACAATTCATTGACTTAAATTGATTTTTAAAAGGTTTTAAGTAATAATGTATCGAGGTTTAAAATAGAATAGTTTCTATAAAATTTTTTTATAAATATATATACAAATATTTTGAATAATTCCTATGTCGTAAAATTACCTCACATATTTAATGAACTGGACACACACACACACAGACACACACACACGCACATACAAACACGCACCGCATTTCCCGCGAGATATATATACAGAATGTATATACAGGATTGGCAAAAAGTCCGGAAACGATCAAATATCACGAAAAGGATCAACTGCAGCGAAAAATATGTAAGTAGCAAAGTTGTAGGGCTTAATAAAATGTACCTAATAATGGCTAAAAATTTGACTTTGGGTGGAGGACGAAGGTCATACGAAGGTCAAATTGAATTTTTTAAATTAGACTCCCCACTTTTTATTACATATTCTTGTAGTTTATTTCAAAGGCTTTTCAAAAATCTACCTTTATAGAAATATCATACTAAGAATCATTGATTAATTACTTATTTTCAGTATTAAAAGTACAGTATTTAGTAATATTCTGTGATTCAAATACAGCTTTTAGTACTCAAGTATTTTAATATTTAATGCTACAAATCCTACCTTATGATTGATTTTAATACTAAAATATTGATATGTAATACTTCGTCCAGTGATAAAATACTTACGCAGAACATTGTCAATATTTAAATACTAATATACAGGGTGAGTCATCTGAATCTATCACCTCCAATAACTCGTTTGTGTGGCCAGGAATCGAAAAAAGTTTCATATAAAAGTTGTAGGGTTTCGAGGGGGAACCAAAATGGCGTACCTTTCAACTTTTGATTTTGACCGAAAGTGGGTTACTTCAACCGGAAGTGGTTTTTTTAAAATGGAAACCCCCCTTTTTGACACCGGAAAATGAAAAAGCGGAAAATTTTACGTTCAGATATAACTTTGGCTGTTTTAAAATTTTCAAGATGGCGGACGAAGATGGCGGACAAAAATTTTAGTCAACCGATTTGCACCAAATTAAGTTTACGAGGGTTTTTGGGGTTGCTGATCACGAATCTGAAGTCAGATTTGCAAAAT
>NW_022639654.1:46253-46553 GCF_010583005.1 Odontomachus brunneus | reverse complement strand
CTTTCGGTCAAAATCAAAAGTTGAAAGGTACGCCATTTTGGTTCCCCCTCGAAACCCTACAACTTTTATATGAAACTGTAACGAAGCGTTCCCACCTCGTTCCTATTTCTTTTCATATAGTCATCAATTATTCTAGTCTGTTGTTGTTGTTCTCGACCGTTGTCGACGTTTAAAATATATTTATGTTTCGTTCTCCCTGCTGTGCTTAATTTCGCTGCCCGACACCCGTTAGACGACCAGCACGCCGGGAGCCCGGTAGTCCTCCCGGCCGCCGCTACGCGGCGCGAACGCGAGGTTGAG
>NW_022639654.1:38503-45766 GCF_010583005.1 Odontomachus brunneus | reverse complement strand
GAATTACTTTTTTAAAATATTATATATATATATATATATATATATATATATATATATATATATATATTTCCAGAATATTTCAAAAACTTCATAAATGATAATAGTTTCAAATGGAATATTTCTGAAATATTCTATTTCAGATATTCTGAGATATTTCTAACGACAGATCTCCAGAATATTTCAGAAACATCGCGAATGTAATATTTCAAATGGAATATTCTTAAAATACCTCATACGAAATATTCTATTTCAAATATCTGTACAATATCTCAAGAATATTTCAAATGTGATATTTTAAAAATTATATTTGTAATATTCTAGAGACATTACTGAAATGTTTTGTGCTGTGTGGGTGATTGGGTAAGTGAATAAGAATTGAAATTTTGGAAGCATTGGAAATATAAAAAATGGGGTTAAAATTGCGATTAATTTAACCCCATTTTAGATCGTCAACAAAGCAAGGACAAAGGTTTTAAACAGGCAGTTGAAATATTTTCATATTATTTAACAAGAATGGGTTAAACCTCATTTCTTTATTAAAAAAATATTTATTATATTTGAAATAATATTTTGTTAACGTTATAAAAATGTCTCTGTAAATGTGAAGGAAATGAATTTTAAACAAATCTTATAACGTTAAAAAAACATTATTTTAAAAAATTAAATGTTTTTCTAATGAAAAAGAGGAATTATTCCATTATTTTTAACATTTTTTAAACGTTTTTCCAAGTTATTTTAACGTTATAAGATTTGTTTAATAATTAATTTCCTTCACATTTACAAAAACATTTTTATAACGTTAACAAAATATTGTTTCAAATGGAATAAATGTTTTTTTTAATAAAGAAATGAGGCTTAACCCATTATTGTTAAATAATATGAAAACATTCCCACTGCATGTTTAAAACCTTTTTTCTTGATGCTTTTATTGACGATCTAAAATGGGATTAAATTAATCGCAATTTTAATTCCATTTTTTATATTTTCAATGTTTCCAAAATTTCAATTCTTATTCACCTACTTAAAACTTGATATTAGAAATATATCTGAAGATGTTTGAAGATGTTTTTTAATTAAATATGAATTATTTAAAATAATTATATAAAAATGTTTTTCAAATGTTTTAAAATCACTTAGAAAACATTATGACTTATACAGCACAGAACGTTGAAAAAACCTTGATGAGACGTTACAACGTTGAAAATAGAAGTATGGATATTTTTTTCTACATGTAATTTATGTTGATTTTTCAACATTGATTACAATGTTATTATTGTAATGTTGAATACATATTGAACAAAAAGTACAATTTTTGGCAATAATATTTGAGGAGTATTTAAAATTACTTTCATTTTATGCAACTTATTTTGTTAATAACTTTTTAATAAACAACGAACGACGGTTAAAACTTTTTGCATGTTACTTCGTGACCTTGACAACATATGTCAAGGTTATTGAAATCTATGAGATCGCCATTATTATGCATAATTACCAATACTTCTTTTTGCATCTAAAAATGAACTCAAAATTGGTGACATACGACTGAATTCTTTTTAAATTTTCTGTGATACTTGGGTACACATATAATTTATGAATCAATTATTATATAATCGACGTATAGTGTATTAAATTTGTGAATTATAATTATAATATAACAAAATAGATGTCCACGTTACTCATGAGATATTATTAGATCTGTTTGTTTTCGAAGAACTTTTGAACTAGTACACATTAGTGCAATAAGTTAGAGTGAAATAAAGTATACTTGTTTCACTTTAACTTATTACACTAGTTTAGAAGTCTTTCGGACAAATCTATTACTAACACGTTTTTTTAAAAAGATTTATTTATTTAAACTCCTGAGGCTAAGCGACACGAGCGTCAGTTATATGGCCCGCTGGCTGAACGGCAGCAAGAATGAGAACAAGGTGACTAAATGTAATCTTCGGAAATCAAAAGTAATTATAAACATTATTTTAAACAGTCATTTGAAAAAAGGGAGATCAATCTCATGCAATCTCCGACTAAGATAAGTTAGAATATTTTTGTTTCTGCTTGCATTGATGAGTCATTAGAATATTTGATATTTGATATTAGAATATTTGAAAACTTTTTGGAAAACTACCAGAACTCTAAAGAAACTAATTTGTAAAAAAAATAAAAACAGAAACTTTTTAGGGATATCTATTACTTTATTTAAAATTCTGTATGTAACCACGTATTAACGATAACTATTAACACTCGAAGTGATAGGATTAAGAATTAAAAAGTTCTAGCGAATTTTCGCATTAGTATTAAAATAAGCTAAAACTTTTCTTGTATTCACTCGTATCGATTCGAGTTATAAGAAAAATCGATAGAACTTTTGAGAGTGTTGTTGAGTCCACAATCGGCAGCAGACGAGATGGCAAATATTATCAATAAATTGCCTATATTTTACAAATTTAACAATAGTAAAAAAAAAGACTATAGTCACCCATTTTGAATAATAATGAATTTTTTGAGATTTGTAAAAAAGAAGTGATACAAGATAATTTAAGTGATTGATATTTTTCTTTTTTTTAACAAATCACATTTAAAATTACATAACGTATACATCCGTGAGAATAATTTATACATAATATCATTCACTGCCTGTACGCGGTATATGTGAAATAATTACAATAGTATACGCAAAAAACAATGTACAATCAAATAAATACGAAAATCAGTAATCATAAGTTTCGTGATTTGTGTATGTAATATTTTTACATACAACAAAAAGATACATAATCAGCAGCCACGTAGCATGAAATTTACAATTATATATTTTGTTGAATCAAAAATAGGTTATATATACCCACAGATCTTTATATTTTCATGATATTATCGTTCTCTCATTTCATCGAGCTTATATTGAAAAGAAATTCCCCTGAATCTCCGCACGCGCGCGTATGAATATTGACGCTTTAAGCTGTCCGACACGCTTTCTCTCGACGTTACGATAACTTTTCGCTGTCTCTTGATCAATCATCGCAGCAGTAACTATCACTCTTCCCAATCGTCCGTGTCGGGTTGAGAATCGTATTCGCTGGTGGCGGAATTTCTGTCCGACGCGGATGCCTCGTTTGGTTTTGGCGGAGGCGGTATTAGACTAGACATCCTCTCCAAAGCACCTACCGTAGAGCCGGCGATACCTTTACGTCTTAACGCCAGTTTCGCGTGTAAATCTGCCATCAGATCTCCTCCAACAGAAGCCGAAGACCATCGATCGCGCTTCTTCTCGTCTGGTACAGTAGGCCTCAACTTCGCTCGTCCTATTCCGCCAGCGTTCCGTATCGCTGCCATCAAATTGGAACGATCGTCTGTGAGGTTTCTCGCGGGCGGACGGTTCGCGATTTTCTCTTTCTTTTCCGGATTGTCATTTGACAGAGGCACAGACGGTTCCGCTGCTGGCGGCGGCGGAGGCGGTGGCGGCGGTGGTGGTGGCGGCGGTGGCGGAGGTGCCATAACTTGCTGACAATTAGTTTTACCATTGTCCGCAGTAGTATTTGTATTCGCGATGAATACAGAAGGTAAAGGAGGTGGTGGCGCAGGTTCCCGCGACGACGTAGCCGTCGCAACAGGCACGTTTTCAGTCAAAACAGGCAAACACAGTACGTTATCCTCGATCTTTGACCGAGAATCCCTCTCGTCACTAGTAGGCGTTGGTAGGTCCAAACGTACCGTGGGCGTCGTGACCGCGGATGATGGTGCAATAGGACTTTGCGAGTTAAGATCGAGTACAAATTTCTCATCGTCCACAATACCTGGTAAATCTGGAAGCGTTAGTGGTACGTTTATTTGAGGAACCTGAAACGAACAAAAATTGCTATGAGAAATTTAAAATATAGTTTTCAAATAGTCTACAAAATAAAAAGAATTTAATAAATATATATTGTACGTCGTTAAAATATGATATATACTTAATAAGATGCAGGATAGAAAAATAACGCGTTACTTGGAATGCCATTACCGTTACAAGTCTTCCTTTTTCAATAACGATTTAGGCACGAAGTTATTTTTTCACTAATAATGATAACGCTATTATATGTTTTTAGTAACGATAACAAATATGATTGTTATTTTCTTCGCTATTTTGCACATATAGAACACAAAGTAGTATACAAAGTGTTTCTTAAATATCGTCTAATATTTTAGAAGTTAATTCTTGAGGTCATTTTATAAAAAAAAATTATATGAACATATAGTCTCAAAGATCTCAATTCAAAGACACAAAGTGTTACTAATTTATAAATTCTACGTGGAAATACAAATATCTCTTAAACTAAACTTAAACTGACTTTATTGAAATTTAGCAATATTTTTTATAAGTAGTTAATAAAATAATGTAAATTCACAATAAAATTTTATTTTATCCATTGGTGTACAAATTTAACGCTATGATGTAAGAAAGAAGGATAATATGAAACAAACTACTTTGTTTTCTTCCTACTAAAACTTTTCACAAAGTGAAGAACAAAAATATATATATTTTTTTAAATTGAGAAATCTAATATATTAGATATAATATGTCGATTAATGATAAACTTAAACTGCAAAATTGCAGAAATAGTTATTTAGAAATAATTTATCTACTTTGAGATTTAATAATGGATTGAGACAAAGTGTTCTATATTACCACATCTTATGTAGCAAATATGAAAGTAATATTTTTATTTGCAACTTCTGTTTACAAGTCTAAAGGACTTCAAAATAATTTGAATTATTAAGTTAAATTTTTTCAATTTTTATAAAAAATTATTTTACTTCCATTGTTTATTTATGATTTTTACATTCAAAGGAACTCAATAATAAATAACAAAATAATAATTAAATTAAATAATTTTTATAATCAATAACAAAAAGTATTTGTAAAATACTTTATAACAAAAAGTAAGCTTTTCTTATTTTCGTGTCTGTTTCATAGTAACATTCCATTTTTTAAGATCATACTTCTTGCACTATGTTAAAACATTTTTGTATTTTTTAAACTTTTTTTTCTAATAATTATATAAATATATTATAAATATATATTTGCTAATACTTTTTTTCTAATAATTATATGAATATATTATAAATATATATTTGCTTTTGATAGTTATTGATGTAATTATTGCATTTAATATTGGATTTATATTTCATAAAAATTCATTTTCCTATCTTCTCTTTTACTACTTAACCCTAGGTATACACACTGGGATCTCCGAGACTCCAGGCAAAGTTTGAAACTTTAGTTTTAGTAGAGAGAATAAATAAGGAGGATTCGGCCGCCATGTAAAAAAGATTTGAAGTCTCCTCTGTAGATAGTAACTGTCGGAACAGTCAATTGTCTGTCGGTTTTGTGATAATTTACGTAAAGTAAGTCTGGGGTCTCCCAGACTTCGTGTGTACTTCGTGCAACATTTTTTGCAAGTATATTTTGTAATTAATTTTATTTGAATTCATAGTATAAATATATATTCTAAAAAATGTTATATTAAATACGTAATGTAAAAAACAGAACTAATTTTTATTGGGAGACAGAAACACAGACTAAACGCCCAAAATAATACTGCCTTATTGGGTGAATGTTATTTACTGCTTTTAAATTATTGACGTTTTTCTTTTTCTGTTTTTGTTACATGAATTATAAGACCTCTGTTAAGCTAGCAGGACCAAATGAGCAGAATCATGCCGGACCTTTTGCGTTATTCAGTACTTATTTTGTACTAATTTGTACCACTATTAAATATTTTGTACCACTTGCCGTTTTAAAAAAACTCGTGGCGCTGCTAGCTTAACGTTGAGCTAGCAGGCCACATGTAAAAAAAATAAAAAAAGGAAAACAAAGATATAAATACAACGGCCAGAATTTGTACTAATTTGTACCACCCAAAACAAGCTGATAAATAGATCTCTTCCGCTTGAAACAACAATTTAAATTTGGTAATTATTTAGTTTAGCGGCAACACCTCCGATTTCGACGAAAATAGGCTCAATCGACGCGTTTTTGCATGCCAAATAACTTTTTCCTCTAACGAAATCGTCGCTCTCTACTACGAAGCAAGATATTTATTAATAGACAAAGTTGAGGGCGCGTTAGGTTAGAAAATCTGTCATACCATCTATCTCTAGCTATGTGACTGGGGAGCTTCGCCCCCCAGACCCCCCGTATCACGGGGGGTGGGGGCTATAGTCTCTTGTGCTTAAGCTAAAGAATGAATTTCTCACAAAAGACTGTAGCTCCCGCCCCACCGTGTTACGGGGGGTCTGGGGGGCGAAGCCCATAGAAGGAGGGGAGCATACTAGATGGCGGCGGGACGCCGTGCGTTCGAGATCTACGTATTTTTTTCGTTCCAGAAAGAGAAAAATATCCAGAACGCGGTCCTGCTAGGCCGGGACTCGAACCCGGGTCTTTCGCTTGCCGGACGATTGCTCTAAGCCACTGAGCTACCTGACGCTCCACGCTCACGACACTCTCCTCTTCCTAGATAACGCTCAGAGATGCCGTTCGGAAGCGATTAAGCTAGAGATAGACGGTATAACTGGATAATTACCAATTTCTTAATCAACGATTGTAACAAATTAATAGACTTTTTAATACAACACGGTGTTTTAACATCTACAATATATAAGATGTAGTAAAAAGAAATCCATTATTTTTCCAATAGATGGCTTTAGTAATGTGTATCTCGTGTTGTATAAGTGCGATCGGTTTACGCTAGATGACGTTAGAAAGATAAGATTTCGTACTAAAAGAAACTGCTCAGACAGTTTTGTGATTGTTTGACTCAGTATTGTTTGAGCGCGCGTCAAAGATGGACACCAGCAAAGAGAAAATACGCCATATTTTACAGTTTTTCTTTGATAAAGGCAAAAACGCAAGCCAGGCAGCTGAAAATGTGAATAGGGTTTATGGTCCTAATACTGTAACTGCCAATCACGCGCAATTTTGGTTTCGTCGATTTCGTTCCGGTAATTTTGATGTCAAAGATGTACCACGCTCTGGAAGGCCAATTGTCGAAAATGTCGATAAAATAATGGAAATCGTCGAGTCTGACCGTCATGTAAGCACTGTTTCGATTGCCCAGGAGTTAAACATTGCACAAAAAACCGTTTGGAACCACTTGAATAAGGCTGGATACAAAAAGAAGCTCGATGTATGGGTGCCACACGAGTTAACGCAAAAAAACCTCATGGACCGAATTTCCATCTGCGAATCGCTGCTGAATCGCAACAAAATCGACCCATTTCTGCAGCGGA
>NW_022639654.1:31014-38193 GCF_010583005.1 Odontomachus brunneus | reverse complement strand
CCAACATTGTTCCAGACGACGACGTGCCGGGTTTCGGCCGCCGATCGCACTCAGCGGAGAGCGTGACTCCAGAGCACATTGTGCCCGACGACGACGGCCCCGAGCCCGGATCGCGGCTTGCCGCCACCGCGACCACCCACCACTCCGAGCTGCATCGGCGACACCGATCGCACGCGCCTCGGCGCCGTATGCACGTCACTCATTGTACAGTAGATTAATAAACTCTCGTTATAAGTTAACCACACCAAGCGCATTACTGCCAGCCCTCTCTCCTATTACGATCCTGGACGCCGGCGAGTTTATCCAAGCGATAAATAACGCAAAAGCACGAGGCGAGGGAAGCGACCCCGTTACAAAACTTTTTTCGATTCCTGGCCACACAAACGAGTTATTGGAGGTGATAGATTCAGATGACTCACCCTGTATAATACTTTGCTAAGTGATGAAATACTTACGTAAGTAAGTACTGTTAAGATTAAAAGTATTAACCCAGACAGCATACAATATTAGTGAGTTATTAGATAAATATTTATAAATATTTATTTTGAATTACTTTTTTAAAATATTATATATATATATATATATATATATATATATATATATATATATATATTTCCAGAATATTTCAAAAACTTCATAAATGATAATAGTTTCAAATGGAATATTTCTGAAATATTCTATTTCAGATATTCTGAGATATTTCTAACGACAGATCTCCAGAATATTTCAGAAACATCGCGAATGTAATATTTCAAATGGAATATTCTTAAAATACCTCATACGAAATATTCTATTTCAAATATCTGTACAATATCTCAAGAATATTTCAAATGTGATATTTTAAAAATTATATTTGTAATATTCTAGAGACATTACTGAAATGTTTTGTGCTGTGTGGGTGATTGGGTAAGTGAATAAGAATTGAAATTTTGGAAGCATTGGAAATATAAAAAATGGGGTTAAAATTGCGATTAATTTAACCCCATTTTAGATCGTCAACAAAGCAAGGACAAAGGTTTTAAACAGGCAGTTGAAATATTTTCATATTATTTAACAAGAATGGGTTAAACCTCATTTCTTTATTAAAAAAATATTTATTATATTTGAAATAATATTTTGTTAACGTTATAAAAATGTCTCTGTAAATGTGAAGGAAATGAATTTTAAACAAATCTTATAACGTTAAAAAAACATTATTTTAAAAAATTAAATGTTTTTCTAATGAAAAAGAGGAATTATTCCATTATTTTTAACATTTTTTAAACGTTTTTCCAAGTTATTTTAACGTTATAAGATTTGTTTAATAATTAATTTCCTTCACATTTACAAAAACATTTTTATAACGTTAACAAAATATTGTTTCAAATGGAATAAATGTTTTTTTTAATAAAGAAATGAGGCTTAACCCATTATTGTTAAATAATATGAAAACATTCCCACTGCATGTTTAAAACCTTTTTTCTTGATGCTTTTATTGACGATCTAAAATGGGATTAAATTAATCGCAATTTTAATTCCATTTTTTATATTTTCAATGTTTCCAAAATTTCAATTCTTATTCACCTACTTAAAACTTGATATTAGAAATATATCTGAAGATGTTTGAAGATGTTTTTTAATTAAATATGAATTATTTAAAATAATTATATAAAAATGTTTTTCAAATGTTTTAAAATCACTTAGAAAACATTATGACTTATACAGCACAGAACGTTGAAAAAACCTTGATGAGACGTTACAACGTTGAAAATAGAAGTATGGATATTTTTTTCTACATGTAATTTATGTTGATTTTTCAACATTGATTACAATGTTATTATTGTAATGTTGAATACATATTGAACAAAAAGTACAATTTTTGGCAATAATATTTGAGGAGTATTTAAAATTACTTTCATTTTATGCAACTTATTTTGTTAATAACTTTTTAATAAACAACGAACGACGGTTAAAACTTTTTGCATGTTACTTCGTGACCTTGACAACATATGTCAAGGTTATTGAAATCTATGAGATCGCCATTATTATGCATAATTACCAATACTTCTTTTTGCATCTAAAAATGAACTCAAAATTGGTGACATACGACTGAATTCTTTTTAAATTTTCTGTGATACTTGGGTACACATATAATTTATGAATCAATTATTATATAATCGACGTATAGTGTATTAAATTTGTGAATTATAATTATAATATAACAAAATAGATGTCCACGTTACTCATGAGATATTATTAGATCTGTTTGTTTTCGAAGAACTTTTGAACTAGTACACATTAGTGCAATAAGTTAGAGTGAAATAAAGTATACTTGTTTCACTTTAACTTATTACACTAGTTTAGAAGTCTTTCGGACAAATCTATTACTAACACGTTTTTTTAAAAAGATTTATTTATTTAAACTCCTGAGGCTAAGCGACACGAGCGTCAGTTATATGGCCCGCTGGCTGAACGGCAGCAAGAATGAGAACAAGGTGACTAAATGTAATCTTCGGAAATCAAAAGTAATTATAAACATTATTTTAAACAGTCATTTGAAAAAAGGGAGATCAATCTCATGCAATCTCCGACTAAGATAAGTTAGAATATTTTTGTTTCTGCTTGCATTGATGAGTCATTAGAATATTTGATATTTGATATTAGAATATTTGAAAACTTTTTGGAAAACTACCAGAACTCTAAAGAAACTAATTTGTAAAAAAAATAAAAACAGAAACTTTTTAGGGATATCTATTACTTTATTTAAAATTCTGTATGTAACCACGTATTAACGATAACTATTAACACTCGAAGTGATAGGATTAAGAATTAAAAAGTTCTAGCGAATTTTCGCATTAGTATTAAAATAAGCTAAAACTTTTCTTGTATTCACTCGTATCGATTCGAGTTATAAGAAAAATCGATAGAACTTTTGAGAGTGTTGTTGAGTCCACAATCGGCAGCAGACGAGATGGCAAATATTATCAATAAATTGCCTATATTTTACAAATTTAACAATAGTAAAAAAAAAGACTATAGTCACCCATTTTGAATAATAATGAATTTTTTGAGATTTGTAAAAAAGAAGTGATACAAGATAATTTAAGTGATTGATATTTTTCTTTTTTTTAACAAATCACATTTAAAATTACATAACGTATACATCCGTGAGAATAATTTATACATAATATCATTCACTGCCTGTACGCGGTATATGTGAAATAATTACAATAGTATACGCAAAAAACAATGTACAATCAAATAAATACGAAAATCAGTAATCATAAGTTTCGTGATTTGTGTATGTAATATTTTTACATACAACAAAAAGATACATAATCAGCAGCCACGTAGCATGAAATTTACAATTATATATTTTGTTGAATCAAAAATAGGTTATATATACCCACAGATCTTTATATTTTCATGATATTATCGTTCTCTCATTTCATCGAGCTTATATTGAAAAGAAATTCCCCTGAATCTCCGCACGCGCGCGTATGAATATTGACGCTTTAAGCTGTCCGACACGCTTTCTCTCGACGTTACGATAACTTTTCGCTGTCTCTTGATCAATCATCGCAGCAGTAACTATCACTCTTCCCAATCGTCCGTGTCGGGTTGAGAATCGTATTCGCTGGTGGCGGAATTTCTGTCCGACGCGGATGCCTCGTTTGGTTTTGGCGGAGGCGGTATTAGACTAGACATCCTCTCCAAAGCACCTACCGTAGAGCCGGCGATACCTTTACGTCTTAACGCCAGTTTCGCGTGTAAATCTGCCATCAGATCTCCTCCAACAGAAGCCGAAGACCATCGATCGCGCTTCTTCTCGTCTGGTACAGTAGGCCTCAACTTCGCTCGTCCTATTCCGCCAGCGTTCCGTATCGCTGCCATCAAATTGGAACGATCGTCTGTGAGGTTTCTCGCGGGCGGACGGTTCGCGATTTTCTCTTTCTTTTCCGGATTGTCATTTGACAGAGGCACAGACGGTTCCGCTGCTGGCGGCGGCGGAGGCGGTGGCGGCGGTGGTGGTGGCGGCGGTGGCGGAGGTGCCATAACTTGCTGACAATTAGTTTTACCATTGTCCGCAGTAGTATTTGTATTCGCGATGAATACAGAAGGTAAAGGAGGTGGTGGCGCAGGTTCCCGCGACGACGTAGCCGTCGCAACAGGCACGTTTTCAGTCAAAACAGGCAAACACAGTACGTTATCCTCGATCTTTGACCGAGAATCCCTCTCGTCACTAGTAGGCGTTGGTAGGTCCAAACGTACCGTGGGCGTCGTGACCGCGGATGATGGTGCAATAGGACTTTGCGAGTTAAGATCGAGTACAAATTTCTCATCGTCCACAATACCTGGTAAATCTGGAAGCGTTAGTGGTACGTTTATTTGAGGAACCTGAAACGAACAAAAATTGCTATGAGAAATTTAAAATATAGTTTTCAAATAGTCTACAAAATAAAAAGAATTTAATAAATATATATTGTACGTCGTTAAAATATGATATATACTTA
This sequence comes from Odontomachus brunneus, assembly GCF_010583005.1. NCBI lineage: Eukaryota > Metazoa > Arthropoda > Insecta > Hymenoptera > Formicidae > Odontomachus > Odontomachus brunneus. Next base: position 33,700 of record NW_022639654.1, on the reverse strand, counting down.
ATAAGATGCAGGATAGAAAAATAACGCGTTACTTGGAATGCCATTACCGTTACAAGTCTTCCTTTTTCAATAACGATTTAGGCACGAAGTTATTTTTTCACTAATAATGATAACGCTATTATATGTTTTTAGTAACGATAACAAATATGATTGTTATTTTCTTCGCTATTTTGCACATATAGAACACAAAGTAGTATACAAAGTGTTTCTTAAATATCGTCTAATATTTTAGAAGTTAATTCTTGAGGTCATTTTATAAAAAAAAATTATATGAACATATAGTCTCAAAGATCTCAATTCAAAGACACAAAGTGTTACTAATTTATAAATTCTACGTGGAAATACAAATATCTCTTAAACTAAACTTAAACTGACTTTATTGAAATTTAGCAATATTTTTTATAAGTAGTTAATAAAATAATGTAAATTCACAATAAAATTTTATTTTATCCATTGGTGTACAAATTTAACGCTATGATGTAAGAAAGAAGGATAATATGAAACAAACTACTTTGTTTTCTTCCTACTAAAACTTTTCACAAAGTGAAGAACAAAAATATATATATTTTTTTAAATTGAGAAATCTAATATATTAGATATAATATGTCGATTAATGATAAACTTAAACTGCAAAATTGCAGAAATAGTTATTTAGAAATAATTTATCTACTTTGAGATTTAATAATGGATTGAGACAAAGTGTTCTATATTACCACATCTTATGTAGCAAATATGAAAGTAATATTTTTATTTGCAACTTCTGTTTACAAGTCTAAAGGACTTCAAAATAATTTGAATTATTAAGTTAAATTTTTTCAATTTTTATAAAAAATTATTTTACTTCCATTGTTTATTTATGATTTTTACATTCAAAGGAACTCAATAATAAATAACAAAATAATAATTAAATTAAATAATTTTTATAATCAATAACAAAAAGTATTTGTAAAATACTTTATAACAAAAAGTAAGCTTTTCTTATTTTCGTGTCTGTTTCATAGTAACATTCCATTTTTTAAGATCATACTTCTTGCACTATGTTAAAACATTTTTGTATTTTTTAAACTTTTTTTTCTAATAATTATATAAATATATTATAAATATATATTTGCTAATACTTTTTTTCTAATAATTATATGAATATATTATAAATATATATTTGCTTTTGATAGTTATTGATGTAATTATTGCATTTAATATTGGATTTATATTTCATAAAAATTCATTTTCCTATCTTCTCTTTTACTACTTAACCCTAGGTATACACACTGGGATCTCCGAGACTCCAGGCAAAGTTTGAAACTTTAGTTTTAGTAGAGAGAATAAATAAGGAGGATTCGGCCGCCATGTAAAAAAGATTTGAAGTCTCCTCTGTAGATAGTAACTGTCGGAACAGTCAATTGTCTGTCGGTTTTGTGATAATTTACGTAAAGTAAGTCTGGGGTCTCCCAGACTTCGTGTGTACTTCGTGCAACATTTTTTGCAAGTATATTTTGTAATTAATTTTATTTGAATTCATAGTATAAATATATATTCTAAAAAATGTTATATTAAATACGTAATGTAAAAAACAGAACTAATTTTTATTGGGAGACAGAAACACAGACTAAACGCCCAAAATAATACTGCCTTATTGGGTGAATGTTATTTACTGCTTTTAAATTATTGACGTTTTTCTTTTTCTGTTTTTGTTACATGAATTATAAGACCTCTGTTAAGCTAGCAGGACCAAATGAGCAGAATCATGCCGGACCTTTTGCGTTATTCAGTACTTATTTTGTACTAATTTGTACCACTATTAAATATTTTGTACCACTTGCCGTTTTAAAAAAACTCGTGGCGCTGCTAGCTTAACGTTGAGCTAGCAGGCCACATGTAAAAAAAATAAAAAAAGGAAAACAAAGATATAAATACAACGGCCAGAATTTGTACTAATTTGTACCACCCAAAACAAGCTGATAAATAGATCTCTTCCGCTTGAAACAACAATTTAAATTTGGTAATTATTTAGTTTAGCGGCAACACCTCCGATTTCGACGAAAATAGGCTCAATCGACGCGTTTTTGCATGCCAAATAACTTTTTCCTCTAACGAAATCGTCGCTCTCTACTACGAAGCAAGATATTTATTAATAGACAAAGTTGAGGGCGCGTTAGGTTAGAAAATCTGTCATACCATCTATCTCTAGCTATGTGACTGGGGAGCTTCGCCCCCCAGACCCCCCGTATCACGGGGGGTGGGGGCTATAGTCTCTTGTGCTTAAGCTAAAGAATGAATTTCTCACAAAAGACTGTAGCTCCCGCCCCACCGTGTTACGGGGGGTCTGGGGGGCGAAGCCCATAGAAGGAGGGGAGCATACTAGATGGCGGCGGGACGCCGTGCGTTCGAGATCTACGTATTTTTTTCGTTCCAGAAAGAGAAAAATATCCAGAACGCGGTCCTGCTAGGCCGGGACTCGAACCCGGGTCTTTCGCTTGCCGGACGATTGCTCTAAGCCACTGAGCTACCTGACGCTCCACGCTCACGACACTCTCCTCTTCCTAGATAACGCTCAGAGATGCCGTTCGGAAGCGATTAAGCTAGAGATAGACGGTATAACTGGATAATTACCAATTTCTTAATCAACGATTGTAACAAATTAATAGACTTTTTAATACAACACGGTGTTTTAACATCTACAATATAT
>NW_022639654.1:30480-30757 GCF_010583005.1 Odontomachus brunneus | reverse complement strand
TGATTGTTTGACTCAGTATTGTTTGAGCGCGCGTCAAAGATGGACACCAGCAAAGAGAAAATACGCCATATTTTACAGTTTTTCTTTGATAAAGGCAAAAACGCAAGCCAGGCAGCTGAAAATGTGAATAGGGTTTATGGTCCTAATACTGTAACTGCCAATCACGCGCAATTTTGGTTTCGTCGATTTCGTTCCGGTAATTTTGATGTCAAAGATGTACCACGCTCTGGAAGGCCAATTGTCGAAAATGTCGATAAAATAATGGAAATCGTCGAGT
>NW_022639654.1:30103-30332 GCF_010583005.1 Odontomachus brunneus | reverse complement strand
ATGGACCGAATTTCCATCTGCGAATCGCTGCTGAATCGCAACAAAATCGACCCATTTCTGCAGCGGAAGGTGATGAAAAGTAGGTCACTTACGACAACGTCAAACGAAAAAGGTCATGGTCGAAACGCGGTGAGTCGGCGCAAACGGTGGCCAAGCCAGGATTGACGGTCAGGAAGGCTTTGCTGTGTGTTTGGTGGGATTGGCAGGGAATCATCCACTATGAGCTGCT
>NW_022639654.1:18678-29941 GCF_010583005.1 Odontomachus brunneus | reverse complement strand
AGAAGCTCCGGGAGCTTGGTTGGGAGGTTCTTATGCATCCACCTTATAGTCCGCACCTGGCACCAAGTGATTACCACCTCCTGTCTATAGCAAATGATTTTGCTGGTGAAAAATTCGCCTCAAGAGAAGCTTGTGAAAATCGACTGTTCCAGTTTTTTGCCAATAGGGACAAGGGTTTCTATGAGAGAGGCATAATGGAATTACCTTCAAAATGGCAACAAGTTATCGAACAAAACGGTGCATATTTGACCTAAATCGGATCATTCTAACTATGCTAAATAAAGCCTTCAATTTCATGCAAAAATAATGGATTTCTTTTGACTACACCTTATATTACATCCATGTGATAAATTTTCTAACCTTATCAATGTATCATTTTAAATATTAATATCTCGCTTCGCAATAGAGAGCGACGATTTTATCAGAGGAAAAAGTTGTTTGGCATGCAAAAACGCGTCGATTGAGCCTATTTTCGTCGAAATCGGAGGCATTGCCGCTAAACTAAATAATTACCAAATTTAAATTGTTGTTGTTTCAAGCGGAAGAGATCTATTTATCAGCTTGTTTTAGATGGTACAAATTAGTACAAATTCTGATCGTTGTATTTATATCTTTGTTTTTCTTTTTTTATTTTATTTTTTACATGTGGTCCTGCTAGCTTAACGTTAAGCTAGCAGCGCCACGAGTTTTTTTAAAACGACAAGTGGTACAAAATATTTAATGGTGGTACAAATTAGTACAAAATAAGTACTAAATAACGCAAAAGGTCCGGCGTGATTCTGCTCATTTGGTCCTGCCAGCTTAACAGAGGTCATTACAAGTTATTAAGTTTGTATTTTTTAATAAAAATTCTAACTCTTATACCTGTCTGCCAAACTGTCAAAAAATATAAATATGGAAAATCGTTAATCTTGGAGCCTTGTAATTTTCATAATAATATTCCAATATTTAAGCGACAATTTTTTCCTTTATATCTCGAAATATGCCCTTTCAAAATCTGAAAACTTTTTTCGGTTATCTCTATTATCAAAAAAGGTATACATTGTTCAAACTATTACGGTAAAATGACGTTTCCTTTGCATGTGAGTAATTCTAATGTTTCAACACGTGTTTATTATGTGATATTTATTGTGAATTAATTCTAATTTTTAATAAATATATGTGTTTATCAATCTATTAAAAATCGGGAAGAAAAAGTCCAAATATGGTCATTTTTACCGGAGTTATAATAAAAAAAGTAGCTGGGATCTATCAAACTCCAGTGTACGAGAGCTGCTCCGTAAGTTTTGCGACTTGGCAACACTGGCGTTGCTAGGTAAAATCTAACCTTACCATCAAAAAGTTTGACAGTTTGGAAGATTTTTTTACTCGAAACGTTTTGTCGTACGGAGGCTACTTGTATTGTTTACAGTGACTTGAAAATTGTGTCTCAGCGACAAAATGGAATTAACACGAGAACACTTTCGTGCGATGATTTTTTACGACTTTCGACGTGGATTATCGAGACAAAAGTGCATCGATAAACTTGCTTCCACTTTTGGCAATGAAGCACCACACAAGGCCACTATTTGTCGCTGGTTTAATGAATTCAATCGTGGTCGTAGTTCGCTCACCGACGAACCTCGCGAAGGTCGTCCAAAATCAGCTGCTGTGCCAGAAAACATCGATGCTGTGCGTGAATTGATAATGCAAGATCGACATGTGACATACCGTGAGATTCAGGCATCCCTGGGTGTTGGTATGAATTGCATACAAACGATATTGCATGAACATTTGGCCGTAAAAAAAATTTGTTCACGTTGGATTCCGCATAATTTGACAATTGCTCAAAAAAAGGATCGTGTAAATTGGTGCAAAAAAATGCTGAGGAAATTCGATCGAGGTGCGTCAAATGATGTATATAACCTCTACACAGGTGGATCTATGCATACGAGCCGGAAACTAAACAGCAGTCGACTGTGTGAGTCTTTCAAAATGAACCTAACCCAACAAAAGTTTTTCGCGCTCGAAGCACTTCGAAACAAATGTCGCCTGTTTTTTCGGAAAAACTGGTCATGTGGCAACAGCACCCTTAGAGAAACGTAGAACGGTAAATTCTGAGTGGTACACTCAGAAATATTTGTTTGCCAGAAGTCTTCGGCCAAATAAGGAAAAACAACTCAAGACGACGATCATTCTTCACCATGACAATGCGAGCTCTCACACATCGGCTCAAACAATCGCCTATTTGACCAGTGAAAACATCGAATTAATGGATCATCCACCGACTGACTGATTTGGCACCCAATGACTTCTTTTTGTCCCCGAACATCAAGAATAAATTGCGTGGTCAACGATTTTCGACGCCAGAAGAAGCGGTTGATGCGTTTAAAACACATGTTTTGGAGGTACCATTTTCGGAGTGGTATGGATGTTATAATAAATAATTTGAGCGAATGCAGAAGTGTATTGATCATCATGGAGAATACTTTGAAAAACAATAAAGCCATTTTCAATGACAAATTACCGTGTTTTCCTTACTAGTCGCAAAACTTACGGAGCAGCCCTCGTAGCATCTACGTATGCAAAAATAAGTGTTTATACCTAGAGTTAAATCCCATTTTTGCACTATTTTTTAAAACTTTTTATAAAACAAGTACAGATAGAAATGAAGGTAGTATCCTTCATATTTAATAACTCGAATATGAAGAAAGAACTTCTTTCTTTTGTTTTTTTTTTTGTATATATCGACTTTAGGGGAGCCAACTCCAATAACCTTGATCTTGACATATATTATAGAGGTCATCTTCCTAAGTAATCCATAAAAGGTTTTAACCGTCACTCGTTGTTTATTAAAGTTATTGAAACAAAATTTCATAAACGGAATGTAATTTTATAAGTGGAACGATACACAATATACGTTGAAATATAGTAGACAGTACACTTATATGCATGGGAAGAGGGGCTCCGACCTGCACTCCCCAAAAAGTACCTCTAACCTAACCTATCATTGAAATATTTTTTTATAAATAGTGTGTAATTTTTGCACACAATGTATATAGAAATATGATAAACAGTACACGTATAAAAAAGGTGTCTGTCTCTAACCGTATGATTGAGCGACTATACTCCCCAGACCCTCCGTACCGAGGGGACAATCTTTTGTGAAAAATTCTCACTCTTTAGAAAATATATCGGTAAAAATGTTTAGGGGAGTCAGCTACAATGACCTTGACCTTGACATGTGTTATAGAGGTCACCCTCCTGAGTAACCTTCACAAGGTTTTAGCCATCGCTCGTTGTTCGTCAAAAAGTTATTAACAAAAAATGTTGCATAAAAAGAATGTAATTTTTGGACATTGTATATACAAAAACATCGAATTTATAGGCTAGGAAGTGCCTGCCCCTAGCATACACACACACATTACTCGCCCGCCCGACAGGATGCGTATGTTCCTATTGTAAGAGTTGGAGAGAAAAGTAATCGGAAGCCGGAGTTTGCTGGGCCGGGACTCGAACACGGATCTTTCGCTTGCCGGACAACTGCTCTAAACCACTGAACTACCCAGGCTCCCGTTCCAACATATTCTCTTTCGTCTTCTTGTATTGTTGTTATTGTCAAGATGCCGCGTGTTACCTCAGTTCGGTTTTTACATCCTACACTATTATATATACATACGCACCCACCGTGAGCCCGCCCTGTCGGGCAGGCGAACGCACGGGCGGGCTGTGTGTGTGTGTGTGTGTGTGTATGTGTGTGTGTGTGCGTGTGCGCGTGTGTGTGTGTGTGTGCGTGTGTGTGTGCGTGCGTGTGTGTGCGTGTGCGTGCGTGTGTGTGCGCGTGTGTGTGCGTGTGCGTGTGTGTGTGTGCGTGTGCGCGTGCGTGTGCGCGTGTGTGTGTGGCGCGTGTGTGTGTGTGCGCGTGTGTGTGCGCGTGTGTGTGTGCGCGTGTGTGTGTGCGCGTGTGTGTGCGCGTGTGTGTGCGCGTGTGTGTGCGCGTGTATGCGCGTGTGTGCGCGTGGGTGTGCGCGTGTGTGTGTGCGCGTGTGTGTGCGCGTGTGGGCGCGTGTGTGCGCGTGTGGGCGCGTGTGTGCGCGTGTGGGCGCGTGTGTGCGCGTGTGGGCGCGTGTGTGCGCGTGTGGGCGCGTGTGTGCGCGTGTGGGCGCGTGTGTGCGCGTGTGGGCGCGTGTGTGCGCGTGTGGGCGCGTGTGTGCGCGTGTGGGCGCGTGTGTGCGCGTGTGGGCGCGTGTGTGCGCGTGTGGGCGCGTGTGTGCGCGTGTGGGCGCGTGTGTGCGCGTGTGTGCGTGTGCGTGTGTGCGTGCGTGTGTGTGTGTGCGTGTGCGTGTGGGCGTGTGCGTGTGCGTGTGTGTGCGCGTGTGTGTGTGTGCGCGTGTGTGTGCGCGTGTGTGTGAGCGCGTGTGTGTGTGCGCGTGTGTGTGTGCGCGTGTGTGTGCGCGTGTGTGTGCGCGTGTGGGCGCGTGTGTGCGCGTGTGGGCGCGTGTGTGCGCGTGTGTGCGTGTGCGTGTGTGCGTGCGTGTGTGTGTGTGCGTGTGCGTGTGGGCGTGTGCGTGTGCGTGTGTGTGCGCGTGTGTGTGTGTGCGCGTGTGTGTGCGCGTGTGTGTGAGCGCGTGTGTGTGTGCGCGTGTGTGTGTGCGCGTGTGTGTGCGCGTGTGTGTGCGCGTGTGGGCGCGTGTGTGCGCGTGTGGGCGCGTGTGTGCGCGTGTGTGCGCGTGTGTGCGCGTGTGTGCGCGTGTGTGCGTAACACATTGTCGCGAGTGACATAACCTAATTTAACCTAAACTAACCCGATAGGGCGAGCGAGCAGTGTTGCAGGCATCTTCTTAGCTTACAAGATGTTTTTGTATATACGGTGTCCAAAAATTACATTCATTCTATACAACTTTTTTTGCTAATAATTTTTTAACAAACAACAAGCGACGGCTAAAACTTTTTGCATGTTACTCAGGACGATCGCCTCTATAACATATGTCAAGGTCATTGCAGCTGACTCCCCTAAACTGCATTTTTATCAATATATCTTTTTTTATAACATTTCTAAGGTATACATTTCATATGTACAGTGTGAATAAACTACACCGTACTTACGAAATTTCTTTTGTTTATAATTTTGAGCTTAACCCGTAACAGATACAATGGGACCCCAACTAATTTTATTAGGTGGTAAACTTAGTTCCTGCGGTTTTTTTTTGTTTAAAAACTCATTTATTTCGAAATCAAAAGCAAAAAATACATTAATCGAAGTATTTTCCCTCGCTAGCTATATATTTTTCCCATCTTTCGGGCAACGCATAGATTGCGTGACGATAGAACGATTGGTCTTTTGATGCAATCCATTCGTCGATCCATTTTCGCACATCCTCGTAATTTCTGAAGTGTATATCCACCAAGCCATGCTGCATCGACCGGAACAAGTAATAGTGTAAGGTCCCTTTAAACTATTGTGTTCTAAAGTGACAGAGGAAGATGTATCTATCACGGAAGGAGGGTTAGCCTGGCAACTCAATGAATTTTACAGCCAACACAAATACGTTTATTAAATATAACTCAATATATACGCTTATTAATTATAACTCCTATCGGTTCCTATAAAGCTCCTGACCTGTACCGCCAGCTCCTTGTTTTCGACCAAAAACTTATCTAACTGTGATCGAACCTTACGCTCTTCCCTACTCTCTCTCTCTCTCTCTGCCTCGAGCTCGCTACGCAGTCCTTATTTAAACGGCCCGATGGCCTCGGCTTTCACAGCGCCGCTTCCCCGCTTGCCTTATCCTCTAATTATAATTCCATTTCCCGCAACGGTAACAATAATAAATAAATCCTTACAGCTCGGCCATCCTGACTCATCGAGCGGCCTCGCTCGCTAATTTAACACAAATATCTTTATTTATACATTTCCAAATTCAACCTACTTCTCCTCAATGGATGCATCGCTCGCTTGTTCTACGCCATTCGCTATCCTGATCCACGGTTTCATTTTATCAGGTGATAGTATTATATTATATGGCCTCGAAGAGATTTGATATCCCGAAACGTCCGTGATCACATACCGGTTTTTCCGTAAAACCCTAGCAACACGGTAAGGCCCTCTATACTTCGGCGACAATTTTTTATTGATTTCCGGTTTGACCGACATATCCCTAATCATGACAAGATCTTCCGCTTTATACTGCGACGGTTTCGTGTGTCTTTTGTCGTATACCTGTTTATTATACAATTGCAATTTTCGATTCGCCTCGCTCGCTTTATCTCGTGAAAGATCTCGCTCATTTATGATGTCCTCATCTATTTCCTGTAAAGTTTTCAACGCGTCACGAAGACCTGTGTCAGAGTGACATCTACATTCGTATCCTAGCAGCAGTTTACTTGGCGTACTATCAATGGCTTTATGGTAGGTATTATTTAGCACGTATTGCGCGTCCAGTAGTTCTTCCTTCCATTCTTCTGAAAGACCAATCAGTTTACTTAAGGTGCTTTTAAGAAATCTGTTTACCCGTTCAACCTGTCCGTTGGCCCACAGAGAAGCAACTGCCACCTTGATATGTTGTATACGCCGCGTGTTTACATAGTCCTCGAAGACTTTTGAGGTAAAAGCCGATCCACGATCACTAACAATTCTGTCTGGCGCACCGAAAATATTAAAAAGGTAAGACAAATGCGTTATTACCTCCCGTGTACCGGTTGTGTTGGTGGCAAAAAGCCAAACGAATTTGGTAAATGCATCGGTCGTCACCAGGATATACTGATAGTTATCTTCCGTTTTGGATAAAGGCCCGAAGTGATCAAGGTGTATGGTTTCAAAGGGTTTCGTCCCTTTATCCACTACATTCATTTCGCCCTCCGGCCTCGTAACTAAAGCATTGTTAATTATACACTTGATACAGTTCTGTATGTAGTCGTGTACGGTCTGCCTCATGCATGGGAACCAATACGCGCCTGATATCCCTCGTATTGTTTTTTCTGCCCCAACATGACCCACCTCGTCATGAAATATCCTTATGACGTTGCGGATCATTACCGACGGAACCACAAACAATAAACGATCCTGACTACGGCGGTACACCAAGTCGTTTTGTAACACGAATCGCCTGTTCTCTCCGAACTCCAAGGATTCTGCCAGTTTTCTCAATCTTTCGTCCCCCGACTGCCGATGCATCAGTTCCTCCTCCAATGTAGGTGCCGAAATTAGCATAATCTGACGACTCAGCGCGTCTACGTGTTTCATTTTGTCTGATGAACGATGCACAAGTTCAAAATCATAATTTTATAATGCTAGAGTCCATCTAGCTATGCGCGGGTTGATGTCTATCTTTTTAAATGCCAAAACTAATGCATTACAATCCGTGATAACTCTAAAGCTGATACCCTGCAGATAGATATGAAAACACTCTATCGCTTTAACCACGGCCAACGTCTCCAACTCATAGCTGTGATACCTTTTTTCAGCATCTGACGTCGGTCGGCTAAAGAACGCAATCGGTGCAAAAACATTGTTGTCTTGCCGCTGTAACAACACCGCGCCGAATCCCAATACGCTCGCATCCGTGTGAAGCTCGGTCTCCGCCGTGTGTTTATAGAAACGAAGAACTGGATAAGTCGTCAACTCTTTTTTCAAATTCTCAAACGCTTCGATAGCTGACTCATCCCATGTCAGTGTCGTTTGATTTCGCAACATATCTCTTAACGGTCCTGTTTTTATCGCATAATCCCTAATAAACTTTCTGAAATAGTTGGTTAGACCTAAAAAGCTCTGCACCTGTTTCGCTGTCCCAGGACGCGGATAGTTAACGATCGCTTCAATATGTCTGTCGCTCAACGTTATACCTGTTTCGGAAATTTTATATCCTAAATAATCGATAGTGTTCCTAAGGAAACGACATTTCGATATGTTCAACTCTAGGCCATGCCTCTTAAGAACGATTAGCACCTCGCGTAATACCTCCAAATTACTTTCGAGCGATTCCGTAGCAATCATTATATCGTCTATATAAACTAAGATCCTCTCCTCTCTAATCAACACATCAAATATTCTCATGATATGTTTTTGAAATTCCGCCGGAGCTTCCGCATAACCGAAAGGTAGCTTAATAAATTCAAATTGGCCGTGCGGAGTCGAGAAAGCAAAATATTTGGTGCTTTCCGGATCTACCTCGATCTGAAAAAACCCGTTCTTTAAATCTAGGCTTGTGAAGACTTTTTTACCGTAAAGCTTATTTAGATGGTCTTCGATGACCGGAAACGAATATCTCTGCTTATGAACAATTTTATTTAACGCTCGCAAGTCCACGCACATGCGTTTTTCACCATTTCTTTTGTTCACCAAAACGACCCGCAAACAGTATGGCGAGATGCTGTTCTTAATGATTTTTCGATCTAATAGATCGTCCGTGATCTTCCTCAATACACAGCGTTCGGCGTAAGAAAATCGTTTCGAACCGTAAGAGAATATCGTGTCCTCTCTCAAATGCACTTTAACATGATGTTGGTTCTCGACCGGCTCTACGAATTGATCCTCCACATCCTTGAATACTTGCAATAGTTGGCTTCTTATTTCATAACTTAGATCAGTGTCTACGTTTTCCACGATCTTATCATACTGGTCCCTATAAACTATAGCATTAATATTAAGGATTTTGCACGGCTCTCGCGTTGACTCTTCTACCGGGCTTAGCTGCGTCACTCCTCTCGCCACGATCAACTGCAAACCATTGCCGAACAAGAAGTCCCGTTCGAACAATAGACTAAACGAGAGAGCGGTGTGCGGTACAACTAAAAGTTTAACATTAAATTGTCGCCCTCCAGGCCCACCTATCACGACCCGAATTTGCAACCAGCCTAATATCTCAATGTGTGTATTATTCATGCCCCTAAACTACACTTCTCCAGACCATTCACGCAACCGTTCTGTATGCAGATAGGCGTTATAGCATTCCTGATTAATCAGACTAATAGGACTGCCGGTATCTAAAACCGCCTTTAGACTTACTTTCGTGTCGTTACACACCACAATATTTACACTCGGTATTTCCTCGAAAACGAGTTTTTCTTCCGCTATCACGGAAACTTGTTCCCGTGTTGACGTTCTTTGATCAGCCTGTCTAGAAACACAATCACGACTTATGTGTCCTTCACGCTGACACTTAAAGCAGATGATCTTTCGCTCGCGGCACTCTCTAGCCACGTGGCCGCGCTTGTGACAAATATTACATCTCTGTATCCTATTATTATATGTATTCGCTTGGCCGCTAAACTGCTGAGATGTTGGTCTAACTAAGGGCTCGCTAACCCTTTCTGTAATATTACGCATGCGATCTAAAAATTGCGGCAACGATTCGCCCACTATCGTTAACGCTATCGATCTTAAATTTGTGTCTCCGATCCCGGCCGCTAATAAATCTGATCTGATCCCGATCCTCAAGACTCAACGCCTGCATCAAATCTAGCTTATCATTTGCGTACTCTATAAATTTTTCCCGTTGCGTTCCATTTCCGATCGTTGATTTTCTGCATGGTCACCAAAAACGGAACATGGTGACCAAAAAAACCCCTAAGACCCCGGGCAATCGCTGACCAGGACGAGAGGATCTCGTTCGGCTGACGAGCGTACCATTTGGCCGCTTCGCCTGACAATTTGCTAGTGGCCGCTAGCAGAAGAATCTCGTCGGATACCTGATAGATCTGCGCCACGTATGCCACCCGGCTCAGCCACCGTTGTACATTCTCCTTTTCCGCCCCTCCGAAGCTTGGAATCTGCGACGCTAGCAGGTGCACTGCATTACCCCCTGCCAAAGCGCTCGCGTGGGATGCCCCGTCCGGCGACCTTTCGTGCGCTGCAATCCTCTGACCCGTAGACGCCTCCACTGTATCCCGCGCCGCTGGCTGGGAAACTCTTGCCAGCTGCTGCAAAATCGCCTCTTGAGTTCTAATCAGATGCTGCGTTAGCTCGTTTTGTTGGTCCATTCTTGCCACCAGTACGTCGTTGAAACGCCTCTGCTCTTCGAATCCAGAACTCCGCTCCCTCTCCGGTCTGCCCCGTGCCGCGTCCCGCACGTCTCCCTGTGCCAACTGTGGAGCTGACCATACATAAGATCCGTCCTGACGCTCCAAATCGTCTAAGATGCGTTCCAGCAAATTATCCCTCGTGCCAGTAGTGTCTAAATTTAAAATCCTCGCCTCTTCTCGCAACTGGTCCCCAGACAACGACTCCAACCGTTGACGATCCATGTCCCAACTGCTCTTTTCAAACTCCGTCTCTTTGACCTTTACTGTTTATCAATCCACTCTTTGTTGCTGGCCCGATCCGTAACATCTGCGCACGCCACGTCACCACTTTCGCAGCAGAGCAAAGGCAATTCCGCGTTTTTTTTTTTTTATAACGGACAATTAAAGGCCGAAACAGGCTCAGAAGTCACTAATCCCACTTCTGAAAAACCGATAGAGCTGTAAGCTCCCTTTAAACTATTGTGTTCTAAAGTGACAGAGGAAGATGTATCTATCACGGAAGGAGGGTTAACCTGGCAACTCAATGAATTTTACAGCTAACACAAATACGTTTATTAAATATAACTCAATATATACGCTTATTAATTATAACTCCTATCGGTTATAAAGCTCCTGACCTGTACCGCCAGCTCCTTGTTTTCGACCAAAAACTTATCTAACTGTGATCGAACCATACGCTCTTCCCTACTTTCTCTCTCTCTCTGCCTCGAGCTCGCTACGCAGTCCTTATTTAAACGGCCCGGTGGCCTCGGCTTTCACAGCGCCGCTTCCCCGCTTGCCTTATCCTCTAACTATAATTCCATTTCCCGCAACGGTAACAATAATAAATAAATCCTTACAATAGTCCGAAGGAGCTAAGTCTGGTGAATACGCTGGGTGCGGGAGAACTTCCCACTCGAGCTGCATCAGTGTTTCTTTGACGGCTTTGGCAACGTGTGATCGAGCGTTGTCGTGCAAAAGCATGACTTTACGTCGATTGCTGGCTACTGCTGGCCTTTTTTCCAACAATGCTTCATTCAGACGGTTTAATTGTGATTGATATCGATTCCCCGTGATACTTTCGTTCGGTCTGAGTAGCTCATAATAAACGACGCCGTGCATATCCCACCAAATGCAAAGCATTGCTTTGTGGCCATGAATATTTCTCTTTGGTGTGGATATCGATGGTTGGCCAGGGTCTACCCATGATTTTCTTCGTTTAGGATTATCGAAGTATATCCATTTTTCATCGCCAGTCACTATGCGCCACAAAAAACTCTTCTTT
>NW_022639654.1:16256-18532 GCF_010583005.1 Odontomachus brunneus | reverse complement strand
TTTTTCTGCCTGGCGAGCAGAGAAATAGAGATGTTTAAGCGATTCGCAATGGCATTTAATTCGTGTTCGTGTGGTACCCATTTTCCCTCCTTTTGAATTTTTCCCATTGCATGTAGACGTTTGGAAACAGCCATCGGAGTAACATTTAATGCTGCAGACAATTCTTGGAGCGTTTGAGTAGAGTTTTCGTCCAATAATGCCTGCAAATCGGTGTCTTCAAACTTTTTCGGTTGGCCTGAGCGTTCTTTATCATTGACATCAAAATCACCACTCTTAAATCGCTGAAACCATACTTGGCATGTTCTTTCCGATGGAGCATAATTGCCATAAGCTTCGAAAAGCAATTTATGAGCTGCAGCTGCAGTTTTTTTCAAGTCAAAGTAATGAAGCAGCACATGTCGAAAAAACAACTTATCACGTTCCATATTTAATCAAAAGAAAAAATAGCACTGCTCGCTTAAATGAATCTCTTCGCATTGAATTTTATTGACAAATGTCTAACCTTTAAAATGCAGCCAGTTTCAGATGTCAAAATAAATTACACCTACAACTAACGTCATCTAACTGTGAGCCGCAAGAACTAAGTTTACCATCTAATACTTTCGTGATAATTGCTAAACTGTCTACTATATGGCGCTAATATCTTCAATACCTTTCGAGTAAGCGCCATACTTAGAGCATATCCAGTAAGGAATCTGTGCGCAGACTGACGTCAGATTGGCAACAGGATCTGTCGAATTCAAGCACAATCTAACGACAGATCCATAGTCATCCGCATCCCCAATCTGCCGTCAGACTGCTGACAGGGTCTGCTAACAGACTCTGACATCAGATTGGCGGCAGATTGCACGCAGAGCCTGCCGACAGATTCTGACGGCAGATTGCGCGCAGATTGCGTGTAGATTAGAGTTCCTATAAGGAGAGTTGTGCCAATGACTCTTCCTTCTGCCGATTGGTTGCACCATTTTATACCCACACTTCCGTTTTAGTACGTCATTATAATTTGTTGATAACCTTTTCATCAAAGTGTGACCGTGATATCGACTGTGATATTTGATTTACTTGTTTTTATAACTAAATACATTTTCAATGATAAATATAATTTAAGGGGGGAAATAGGTTTAGAGGTTTCAAAAAATCGATTTTTTGGAACCATCATAAATCAATAGTATAACTATTCAAGAATATGTCCCCAAAATTTCAAAGCGAAATTCGAAGTACTTTCCAAGTTATGAGCATTTTACCGAGCGCGCTCGAGTTTACTACCTGCCTCTGTAGCAGCAGGCGGGAGCGGTCGCTCGGGCCGTCGCTTTCTCTTCGGCCTCGCATCGTATACATTGCAAAGGGTATTATAGGGAGTCGAGGAAGTATTTTTCTGGCTGTCCGACAGAGGGATTACATAGAAACGTGGACATAATTTCGACATTAGTAGCCGTTCTGTACATTTTGAATACATCATCGTTTATCGCCAGTTGACGTCGGTTCACGCGTCGGCTTGCCACGTGTTTTATGGAATTTGTACTGTAGTATAAAAAAATGAGTTCGTATCCAAAACACGCACATTCTGACCCGTCATATCGTCAAAATAAGCCACGTAAAAGACGGTATTATGGAAATCAACATACAGCTTCTAACAGTTCAAATGACGAAAGTGAAAGTGCCAGTGCAAAAAAACTGAATACTTCGAGCATTGAAAATGTGACTGTAAATCCTAGGTTTTGTTATCGAATTATTGACTTATTCACTGTGTTTGCATCACTGTCGGACATTCTAGTTTGTAGAAATTGCAAGCAAGATGTTACTTTTGAAGAGACCGGAATCCGGGGGCTAGGCTTCAAAATTGTTGTCAAGTGTAAATGCGGATCAAGACAGATAAATTCAGGCCCTATGATTAATACTGGATTTGAAATTAATCGAAGAATTGTATTCGTCATGCGACTCTTGGGAAACAAGGATTAAATTTATTCTGTAATTATATGGACATTTGCAGTGGCATCTCGGAAGATACTTATAACCTCATTTACAATCACATCTACTCCGCAGCGAAATCTATCTTCGATTATTGTTGCAAGAAAGCCGTTGAAGAAGAAAAACGTGAAAATGAAAAACGTGAATCGTCCCTTATGAAGTTCAAAGTGTCCGGAGACGGTTCTTGGAAAAAGCGGGGATTTAAATCACTGTACGGCGTAACGACTCTAATAGCATACTACACAGGAAAAGTCATCGATCTCGTTATTAAAAGTAGTTATTGCCATGCATGTGCACTTTGGAAAAAT
>NW_022639654.1:9243-16246 GCF_010583005.1 Odontomachus brunneus | reverse complement strand
TTTTTTTCAGTTTGTGTGACATGTAGCTCAAAAAATAATGAACCAATCTTAAAAAACCGAATTGATTATTGTTCGTTATTCAATTGGCTTCTATATGAACCTCCAATTGGCATAAAAAATGAATTTTAAATGCATTTTTAAGGACAGATAAGTGAAATAAAAACGGTGAAAATCGATGGCTATTTTTTCAGACTTGCGAAATTTCTTCAATTTTCGATTTTTTTTATCTAATTTGAGGTTCATATAGAAGAGAAACTTATAATAAACGTAAATATTTTTGATTTTTTGATTTTAGATGGAAATTACGACCTGTAGGCGTCACACAAGCGACATGTTCATGCGGCGGACGTTCACGGGTTACGGCTTATAACGACGCTATTTTATAAGAAACAGACTTGAAAAAATTTGAATATATACTTGAAAACATGTACAATATGATCTAATAGTTGGAATAAATAAAAAAAAAAATCCGCCCAAAAAAAAATCGCAAAAAAACATGAAAATTCAGGCCTCTAAACCTATTTCCCCCCTTAATAAAAAAAAAACTGACATATATCGTGCGATATATTTCGCGAAGTTTTTTTACCTGTAAACTACTAATAGAAATCTAACCTCAAAATGACATGTTTTGTTAATGCATACATATGTAAATATAATACCTATGTACAATAATTACAGAAGGAAATGCCGAGTTGTGCAGCGCAAGGATGTCGCAATCATCCAAGACACGGCGCAAAAATGCATCATTTTCCAAAAAAATCCGCTACAACGACAAGTATGGGCAAAAAATGCTAAAATAAAATTACCCATAAAGGATAGTTTAGTTTTATGTGAGATATGTATTTTACTACCTTATTTTACTTAACTATCCTATTTTAACTTTCTCCCAGCTATTTCTCATCATTGTGTATATGCTTTTGTTTATTTTTATTAGTTTATTAATAAAACTTTTATTTTATAGTATCATTTTGTAGCGGACATGTGGGAAAAGGAGCGTGTTGATGGAAAGAAGAAATTAAAAGTACATGCTGTACCAACGATATTTGGAGATGCTGTCATACAAATACGGAATAATAAAGCTTCAGATATTGTAATACATTAAATATTAGATTTTTGAACATTTACTTTTTACTTTTAATTACTATACATAATCAATGTTCCTATAGATTTTCTATAGTAAATTTTAGACTGGGTATCTGAAAACTTATAATTATATTATTGATTATTGAATTTATACCAATCATTCTTTATTTTGTATATAACTTAAACGAAACATCATTTGTAACTATAATGCTAAATATAATTAATATATTTAACATCATAACTTAACCAATATAATGTTTAAATTTCTTAAAAAATATTATTTGGATTTATTTGGTTGGTTATTGTAATGAAAAGTAATTTTAGAGTTTGCAGAGCATAGATCGGATGCGGGGTCTACACAACATTCACCGACATTGGTCTGTATAGAACCGTCAAGTAAAAACGTTGTGATATTATCTCACAATCAGTGCGAAACTAGACATCACGAGAGTGCAAAATCTATACAAAAATCTTTATTATTGACAAACTTAGCATCTTCAAGCGAAAAAGAAATTCGTAAAAATACACAACAGGAAGATAAGAAGATAGATGCACAGCACCAAGGAACGTCATGCACTAATATCCAGACTTCCAGTAAACATATTTTTTCATCGAAAGATGTATTTCTGGAGGGAAATGAATGCGATATCACTAATAACGACGAAAATTTACATGAACAGGAAGCCGAATTATCTCTAACTGCACAGAAGAAATTCGCAACTTCTGACTACAATTGTGATATGGCGAAGAAGTTCAAAAAACTTGAAAAATTATTTTTAAAAAGTGAAAAATTGAGGATTTCAATGAAAAAGAATCACAAGCGATTGCAATCCATCATGAAGAGGAAAATTATGAAATTGGAAAAAATAGTACGTACGCATGAAGTATCTTCAAAAAAAATTTAATTTTTTTAACTCTGATCAAAAAGATTTTTTAAACAATGAGTGGAAAAAAATGCCTAAGTGGTGTGATAGTACTTTAATTAAAGCGTATCAATTGAAATTTGCATGCGGTACTTCAAGCTATCGAGAATTAGTAAACAAAGGATTTCCACTTCCTTCTCTTAGAACATTGAGTAGAAATTTAGAAAAATGGACATTTCAAAGCGGACTGTCTACAGAAATTTTAGAATTTTTACGTGTAAAAGTTATACAGTTTAAAAAAGACATCGATAAAAATTGTCTCATTGTTCTTGACGAAGTTAGTATTTCTCCTGGGAAATGGTTTGATACATCCACGAATACATACGTTAGTAACGTAACTTTGCCAGGTCACAACAGTAATAATGAAGCAACACATGGCCTAATATTCATGCTTGCAGGTATAGGTCAAAGGTGGAAACAAACCGTGGCATATTTTTATTCTGGAAATAGCACAAACGGATCGATTTATAAGTCAATCATCTTAAATATCATTAAAGAAGCTGAGAAAATAGGGTTACGTATCCAAGGTATCGTATCTGATATGGATGCTCCAAACCAAGCAATCGTTGTGGAAATCGTTTGGCATTAATGTTTGGCATTAATGTGGAAATCGTTTAGCATTAATGTTTCTCGATACTCGACGGTACAAAATAAATGTGAACATCCATTAGACAAAGAACGACACCTTTTTTTTCATGATGTTTGTCATGCCCTTAAGAATTTAAAAGAAGGCATATTGAATCATGTAAATGTTACTATTCCTGCAAAATTTGTTCAAAATATAACTTGCCAACAAACACAATAAGTTCACAACAAACAATAAGTTCGAAACATTTTACGGATGTAGTAAATTCGCATAAAAATTTAGAATTGTTATTAGCACCAAAATTGCTAGAAGATTATTTAGATAGGTCTAAACATTTTTTAAAAATGAGGGTGAAAAATGCATGTAATGTTTTGAGTCGAGATATAAGCTCGACTATTTGGCTGTAGAATACAATCGAGAAGAGTACAAAACTTCTTGGCTGGTTGCACAAATTGCACGATGGTTTAAAATAGTTAGTTCTAGAAACCTTACTTTTGCTCTTAGCAAACATGATAAAAAAAAATATATAGAAACGATACAGTTTTTGTACGAATTTGTGGATTTAATTTCTTTAATAACTTTTGGTTCAAAACATGATTGGAAGCCGTTTCAAAAAGGTATTATTATATCGACAATTTCGTGTATTCAACTATCTAAATATTTAATGGAAGAAACTATCAATTCGTTTTATGCGGTAGATTTACGCAGGATTGCATCGAAAACTTGTTTGCCATTCTTCGTTCAAAACTTTGTACATTAAATGCTTTATAATTCAAAAGTACTTGAAATTAGTAACTATTTCGCAATATATGCGAAAAATTTCTACTAGCAATTATGATGAAGATGATCGCGAGTTCTTGCCCGATTTTTTGCAGATTTTGCGAAACATGAAAAAAGAAGGTGATAATAACAAAACGCTCAATGTGCAATTGCCAGTACCTGACGTGTTAACCAAAGATATAATTTTAAGTAATATGGAATTGAATATTTTACATAATGTAGCCGGTTATATTATTACTAGTATTTTAAAAAGCTTGCGACGAATGCATCCAATGTCTTGGCAGTCGCAGACAAAGATTTACACACTACAGTACATTAACAATGATGAAATGTTATCAAGAAGCAACATTATTTTTTGTTAACAACGCGACATTTGATTTCTTCGTTAAAATGGAAAAAATATTTAGGAGTTTTAATAATAGTTATCTTTTCCGAAGTAACATTAATATACATGACTTTATCGTTGCAAAATTTAAAGAATGTTCATATTTACTACTGAAATACCATAACTTAAAGGATAAAATAATATCCAGATTTGCAAGATTCAGACTAAAAATTAAATCTAAAAAGACTCGTGTCAATAAAAATTGCACCCGATCCAGTAAAACAATGGCAATGCATCATAACATTAAGTAATGTTATATCTTTCAGTGTTGTTATTGTTTATTAAGTATTATCATTTGTACTTTCTTTAAGTATTGCCAAATTTATTAAGTGCTATTATTTATAATATTATATTGCGTAAAAAGGTGCAATTCTGAGTTTTAAAACTATGTATCTCACTAATTATTTTCAAAAATGTGATTAATAATGCACGCAAATACATAGATTTATTATACTTTATCTTGCAGCCAAGAAGAGACTTGGTTTACAATTTTCTCCGTCACTCTCATTTTTCCATACATTAAACTGTTCTACATACTTATTTATTCTTATTATTATCTATCTCCTTTACATTTTTATTTTCATTTACATTTACATTTGCAATAATGCATGTAATTAAAAATTGCATGTAAATTAAAAATGCATGTAAAAAATGTATTAAATGTAATTAGTAAATGTGTTGTCATGTTTTCAGAAAAATCATTTATTCAGAAACCTACCAGCCGGTTATAAATTACCTGAGCTTAATTAGGCAGAGTACACATACGATAGGATCAAAAATGAATTCCACTGCAAATAGATGGCAAGTTCAAATATTCATATTATTTCTATAGACGATACATTATGAGGGCTGCTCCGTAAGTTTTGCGACTAGTAAGGAAAACACGGTAATTTGTCATTGAAAATGGCTTTATTGTTTTTCAAAGTATTCTCCATGATGATCAATACACTTCTGCATTCGCTCAAACCATTTATTATAGCACCCATGCCACTCCGAAAGTGGTACCTCCAAAACATGTGTTTTAAACGCATCAACCGCTTCTTCTGGCGTCGAAAATCGTTGACCATGCAGTTTATTCTTGATGTTCGGAGACAAAAAGAAGTCATTGGGTGCCAAATCAGGACTGTACGGTGGATGACCCATTAATTCGATGTTTTCACTGGTCAAATAGGCGGTTGTTTGAGCCGATGTATGAGACCTCGCATTGTCATGGTGAAGAATGATTCGTCGTCTTGAGTTGTTTTTCCTTATTTGGCCGAAGACTTCTGGCAAACAAATGGTTGTGTACCACTCAGAATTGACCGTTCTACGTTTCTCTAAGGGTACTGTTGCCACATGACCAGTTTTTCCGAAAAAACAGGCGACCATTTGTTTCGAAGTGCTTCGAGCGCGAACAACTTTTGTTGGGTTAGGTTCACTTTGAAAGACCCACACAGTCGACTGCTGTTTAGTTTCCGGCTCATATGCATAGATCCATGACTCGTCACCTGTGTAGAGGTTATATACGGCATTTGACGCACCTCGATCGAATTTCTTCAGCATTTTTTTGCACCAATTTACACGATCCTTTTTTTGAGCAATTGTCAAATTATGCGGGATCCAACGTGAACAAATTTTTTTTACGGCCAAATGTTCATGCAATATCGTTTGTATGCAATTCATACCAACACCCAGGGATGCCTGAATATCACGGTATGTCACATGTCGATCTTGCATTATCAATTCACGCACAGCATCGATGTTTTCTGGCACAGCAGCTGATTTTGGACGACCTTCGCGAGGTTCGTCAGTGAGCGAACTACGACCACGATTGAATTCATTAAACCAGCGACAAATAGTGGCCTTGTGTGGTGCTTCATTGCCAAAAGTGGAAGCAAGTTGATCGATGCACTCTTGTCTCGATAATCCACGTCGAAAGTCGTAAAAAATCATCGCACAAAAGTGTTCTCGTGTTAATTCCATTTTTTCGCTGAGACACAATTTTCAAGTCAGTGTAAACAATACAAGTAGCCTCCGTACGACAAAACGTTTCGAGTAAAAAAATCTTCCAAACTGTCAAACTTTTTGATAGTAAGGTTAGATTTTACCTAGCAACGCCAGTGTTGCCAAGTCGCAAAACTTACGGAGCAACCCTTGTATAACATATATTTTCTTTTTTAAGGATAAAGTTAGAAAAATCGGTCAAAGAGAACGATGTCAGTCTTATTCATTGTAATATTTTTTGTACATACAAAATAAAAATTTTTTTAATAATATTACATTATTTAATAATTTCATTTTTTTTTTCATAAAAGTATAAATAAATAACAAGTATTATAAATAGTAAGTAAATAGCAAGTAATGTAAATGTCCACTGAATCGTTTTTTTTTTACACTATTTTTATCCAATATTGCTCCCACAGCGAATAAGTTAAGTATGATGTTATTCTACATGTCTAAAGAACGTAAAGTATAAAGAATACATTGATCTGCTTTTACATTCACATTCAGTAATTTGAAATTTTTCGCGCCTCAATGGATGGTCACATGATCCGGGTATAAAATGACGTTTCCGCCTGCATTGGCACAACTCTCCTCATAGAAACTCTAGTGCAGATCCTGTCGTTTCGTAGGTTCTATTAAATTTTTGGTAGAAAATTTTCTCAATTTTTCATAATTACTCATAAGTAGGTATTATAGGCGGGTTCTAACTCAGGTCCTCCGAGGGGGGGTGAGGGGCGAGGGGGTACCGCGGGCGAGGGGGGAATGACGTCACCGGGGGGCGCCACGGCCGGGGTATGACGTCACCGCGGGGGAGTGGGTTATCATCGGTCGGTAATTGCAGGGGGGACATACCGATGTTACCGACGGTCGGTAATTTTTACCGATATTATATAACATTTAATTTTTTACCAACATATAATTTTTACCAACATATAATTACCGATAATACCAACGATCGTTAATTTATTACCGATATTATATACCAACATTTAATTTTTTACCAACATATATATTCTTTACATAATTTTTACTGTCATCTTTACATAATATCGATGATCGGTAATTACCGATATAATTTTTTCTATCTGCTTTCGATAGATCATTTTACCGATCTGCGGCGGTTTCATCCGCGCCGCCCGCGCCACCCGCGCCGCCCCGCGCCACCAGCGCGTTTCGCAGCCCGCGCCGCCCGCGCCGCCTCGCGCATTTCGCAGCGTGATTTTTTAGTCACAGCTGCAAACTCTAATATTCTGCAAACGTATG
>NW_022639654.1:8807-9156 GCF_010583005.1 Odontomachus brunneus | reverse complement strand
GACACATGATATTCTTATTACTAATGAGCACGTACACTGTGCCTCCGCGACAAGATTTTGCATGTTATACATCATGGATAATATGTTATATAAAAAACGGTAAAGAAACGGTAAAGAACGGTAAAGAAACGGTAACGTAAACGGTAAAAAACGGTATGAAACAGTAAAAAACGGTAACGTAAACGGTAAAGAAACGGTAACGTAAACGGTAAAGAAACGGTAAAGAAACGATAACGTAAACGATATGAAACGGTAAAGAACGGTAAAGGAACGGTAACGTAAACGGTACGGTAAAAAACGGTAAAGAAACAGTAAAAAACGGTAAAGAAACGGTAACGTAAACGGTAAA
>NW_022639654.1:6735-7775 GCF_010583005.1 Odontomachus brunneus | reverse complement strand
TTTTTCTAATATAGACAATCCCCCACTATCGCATACCTTTGTTCTTACAATGATGCAAAATATGCAACATTGCAGTTTCCCCCTCCTATTCTTCATCTATGATGCAGAACGAGAAGCTGAGATAACAATATGTAACAAAAACGCTATATGTGACAATTATTATTATTATTATTACTAATAAGCTCATACACTGCGCTGTGCTATGCAACAAGATTTTGCAAACGTATGCATGTTATACATCAAGGAAAATATATAATAAAGCGGTAAAAACGGTAATATAGAACGGTAAAGAAACGGTAAAGAACGGTAAAAAAACGGTTTAGAAATGGTAATGAAACGGTAAAGAATGGTAAAGAAACGGTAAAGAAACAGTAAAGAACGGTAAAAAGAACGTTAAAAACGGTAAAAAACGGTTTAGAAACGGTAATGAAACGGTAAAGAACGGTAAAAACGGTTTAGAAACGGTAAAGAACGGTAAAGAAATGGTAAAGAACGGTAAAAAAATGGTAATGAAACGGTGAAAACGGTTTAGAAACGGTAAAAACGGTAATGAAACGGTTTAGAAACGGTAAAAAACGGTAAAGAATGATTAAAAAACAGTAAAAACGGTAGCATTATAATAAAAATTTATTATACATATCAAAGGTTAAACAATTCTTTCTGGCGCTGACACCACCACCAATTAAATATTTTCAATACATTTTGTAACGCGCAGTGTTTTGAATGATTATTACACCGTAAAATGTTGGTTGCATCCAGCTTGTCCAATGACGCCATATCCTCGTAATCCACATCCAGAGTCTCAACGATCACCTTTTCCCTCACGTCAGCATCGAGGAGATTCGTCAGCCACTCTCGCTTCTCGTATCCCTTGACGTAGACGAGTTTGGATTCTTCGCTGGTTTCGCTGATCACAGCGTCCGTGATCAAACGTTTCGCTTTGTTGTACGGGACGATTCCATCCTTCCAATGCAGACCATGATGATTAGCCGTCAACCATGCTGCTTTCGATTTGTCAGCTCTCGTGAGAAGATGCCACG
>NW_022639654.1:5568-5683 GCF_010583005.1 Odontomachus brunneus | reverse complement strand
GTTGGGCCTTAAATCGGCTGTTAACTGTCTGCAGGAAACGTAGACACAGTTGTCCACAAATGCTCTGATCGTAACGTTGATAGGACGTACTATTGTACTCAATTGTATTATTATC
>NW_022639654.1:4262-5132 GCF_010583005.1 Odontomachus brunneus | reverse complement strand
GCCTTGGTATCGTTTACAGCCTTTGCGATCCCCGCCGCTCCACCAACTAGCGATCCAAGCGCTCCCAGCAGCGGGAGAATAGGTAGAATTCCACTTCGTTTTGCTATTGGAAGTATTCGATTTCGTAATATTTCCTTCTTCGACGCGCTTCGCTTCTTTTTCATGCCCATTCTTGTCTTTTGATTTTTGTCTTAGCCTTCATAGCTGCCCAAACAGCTGTAGCGGCAGCTCTCTCACCGAGAGTGGAATCTCTCGCGAATATACGTTCTCGCGCATTGTCAGCGAGTACGTTATCTGCCACGTGACGTTCGACGAGATCGTTGCTTCGAGAATATGCGATATCGTGCTCGCGACACGCCGCATCCAGCGGATTGATACCCCGATCACCTCTGGCCAATCGTGTCCGCAAGCGTGTACCTGGCCCGCAAAACTGGTAACCGGGGATATGCAGTTCGATAGGAAGCGCGTTAATGGCACGATTTAACAGACTGTTGCCGATTTTTACTGTTTTCGACGACGCTGACATTCAGCACAGTCTCTAATCAACGGCGCTAAACCGTCGATGTGCGTTTGCTGCCACGGACGATTATAATGTTCCAGGCACCGACGATACTGTCGAACCTCCGGGTCGGCCCTTATATGTTCCGGGATTCTGTCCCACAAAACGTCAATGTGCTTCGAAAACTCGCGCAATAGAACAATCTTCGGTATATATTTCAACTGTTCGGAGGTTAGGTCTCGAATATCATGAGTATCCAACAGTAGGAGAAACATTTTGGAGACTGAACGGATTCGATTCGGCGCCTCCCTATAAATAGTTGCCGCGTGCCAATGAAAAGCATTTTTGAAGCGACATGCGGTTCATACGAC
>NW_022639654.1:1761-1917 GCF_010583005.1 Odontomachus brunneus | reverse complement strand
TCGACTGTTTCTACCTCTGTCAGACGTATGCAAAGATACCTAAGCATCTTATACGAATAATACGGGATAATGCGAATCTGCTGATTCTCTTCAAGCAGGATGGTACCAATCTGAAACACGTGTACAAAGATCACGTGAACACTGATATGACATACG
>NW_022639654.1:491-1452 GCF_010583005.1 Odontomachus brunneus | reverse complement strand
AGCAAAAATATGGCTTCGTAGTGATAGACAAGGACAGTTCTATGACCAATGGACGATATCGACGAGGATTTAACGATTTTGCAATACCGTAACGTCACCATTTGTCGTTTGTGCGTTAACGAGGAAACGTCGTAATGGTGACGTCAGATTACACAGAAATTAGCGACTCAGAGATTAAAGATGGCGAGAGGATGGCGAAGGAAATTGCGAAAACGAGCGAATCGATCCGTAAGAAATATCGTGCTTTGAAAACCGGTAAGATAGAGGAAGATACTGCGTTGGAAAGACACTTTCGACCTGTTATCGAGCCTCTGAGACAGATTGTGGAACATACAACTCATGTGAAACCTGACGCATCGACCATACTGGGAAATGATGCGTTATCGATCGATGAGAAGAAACCAAAGCGCAGAGCCAAACGCTTACTTGTCGCCTCTACACCGATCTACCAGAAGCGGAGAAAATCAAACGCCGCGACGGATTCTCCTACGATAATCTCCACAGACAACTTGCGCGAAATGCCTCCGCCACGCGCTACTCTGACGACCAATAGTGAAGATGTTTTCGAGACCACTAGTGATTCACTCGTAACATCGATTAGACGTGAGCTGCAAACGTCCGAGGGGCAGGAAACTTTGCGCACTCATTTTGGTCCACTGGGGCAAAAATACATGGGAGCAGTCTTAAGCAGCGACAAACATACCACCATAGACTACGTATATGGTGTGTATTTCAGCAGTGATGGAACGAAGCTCGGCGATAAAAGTTTCGACATGGATATCGACGATAATATAATCATTGGTGGTGTAAAGTACGCTGAAACATCTAGTCTATACGAACTGATTTTCGAGAGAATTCCCGACGATGCCGTCTATACGGAAATTGATAAACAAAAATACAAAAGTATATTACTGGCGACGAATGCTCACAGACGCAATCACAATGCGCTACAACCCATATT
>NW_022639654.1:0-157 GCF_010583005.1 Odontomachus brunneus | reverse complement strand
AAAATACAAAAGTATATTACTGGCGACGAATGCTCACAGACGCAATCACAATGCGCTACAACCCATATTGAGTAACAGGGGATACAAATACAAATACATAATTGCACTCCTAATGATTGGTACATCGACCAACATGGCGGACAGAGGTTTAGCCACA
>NW_022639653.1:568450-571204 GCF_010583005.1 Odontomachus brunneus | reverse complement strand
TCTCGTCAGTGACGTACGTGACCGTCACACACATTACTACTAGAGTTCGGGAACTCAATAATCACACGAGTAACAATTATAATAAAGTTCTTTTATATAAATCACTACGCCTACAATCTTGCATACACACACAATATTGACTACAATACTTCCACCGCCACACACTCTGTCACACCTGCAACACCGATTCCGGATCCTACCACATTATTGGGCGTATTATTGGGTCCAAAACAGGGCGCGCTAGAACTAGCCATTTCATTAAGAAGTTTCATCTGATGCAGGGTCAATCGTTCCTCGATTCGGAGTTTGGACGGAGTTACAGATGATGTTGGACTCATCCATGACGAATTATCTGAATCAGAAATAATATTTTCTATAAAAGTAAATAAACGATAAGGAATAAACAATAACATAAACATAATATACAAACGTTAAGAAATAATTACTAAAAAAGCACTGATCACATGTATTAATTAAAATTAGAGTAGCATATACCTGAGGAAAAGTCAGTTTTCGGACCGCAGATCCAAGACGAACGTGCAGAAAATATTCCTTTTTCTAGTTTTGTTGCTGGTGGAGAAGGTAAAGGACATATTCTCTGATTTCCAGTTTTCCTCGGAAAGTTAGATATTGTTCTACGATAAATATGAGATTATTACATATGTATTATAGTTATATAATATGTACTGATCAATGAACAAAGTATACAAAGTATACTATATAACATTATTATACTATATTATTATTTTACTATTATTTTACTATATTATTAGTATACTATTATTTTACCCTCTGAGTTTAATAACGTCTTTCAGGAATATATATAGGGCATAGATCAACGATTGGTCATTCTTTCATTTTCAAGTTTCACAACTCAAACTCAACTTCGGTAAAAATGATAATAAAGTGACTCAAGAAGTAATTTGCAATTTGAAGTTTCTTGTTGTTTTTCACATCAAGTTAAGTTAATAGCAACATCTCACTGGGTTTGTTTCTGCACTACTGAACTGGTGCAATAAGTTAGAGTGTGACAAGTATAGTTTTTCTCGCTCTAACTTACTGCACCAGTTTAGCAGTGCAGGAACGAAAAACAAACCTACTATTGGGTGCTTTCCAATTACTTAACACATCTTGACACACACGTACACAAAACCAGTTTATTGGTCATATATTATCTAAAATATCTTGTAAGATAATATGCAACCAATAAACTGGTTTTGTATAACATAGTGTACGCAACTGGAAAGCACCCATTATCTTTAGATATGGTCCAGCGGGCGCTGAAAATGCTTTGTAGAGTTTTTACTTCTTTCTCTTTCTTTACTCGAATCCGGGGGAATAGAACAAGAGGGAGAAACGCTGTACAGCATTTGAAGCGGTTGTTGGACCGCACTCTTTATGAAAGTAAAGGAGCGCAAAAGTTTTGGCGGGCAAATTGAACGAGTTAGAATCTGCGTATAAATAATTCAACTTTTCGTAATTGTATTTGTACACGCATCGCATATACGTGAAATGTACGCGTATAACCGGCAGTCTTCAGTGTAATTTTGCAAGCATCCAGGTAGAACACAAATCATATAAAAGTTAAATGATATAAAATTGATGTCACTTTGACGTCAAACGATATCATTTTCATAACAATTTCATGACAATGGTATCAAAATAATATCATCTTGGCATCAAAATGATTTTATGTTCTATCTGGGATTTCCTTTAATATAAAATAATTTCGTACGACATTGCTCTTTGGCGCAAACTGGACGTTTTATCGGGAGATAAAATGTGATTTGCTGATGATTTCATAACGCCATTTCATAATCTCGTAAACGTCTTTATGATATCTTAATATTCTCCAATATATCACGTCAGGGACTTCAGTGTAAAACAATTTATGTAGGAATAAATTTCAAGGAAGCGTCACACGGAAAAGGCGAAGAGGAGTTCTTTACAATTCAATTTAACGTATAGCCTCACACAACAATAATGATAAAAGGCCGCGGTATCTCAGTCTTTCCGAATCA
The DNA here is from genome assembly GCF_010583005.1 of Odontomachus brunneus. Taxonomy (NCBI): domain Eukaryota; kingdom Metazoa; phylum Arthropoda; class Insecta; order Hymenoptera; family Formicidae; genus Odontomachus; species Odontomachus brunneus. Next base: position 569,183 of record NW_022639653.1, on the reverse strand, counting down.
GTTGAATTCTGCACGGTACCGCGTTTTAATGCACACTCTCTTCCTGCTCCGCATCTTTTCCATTACGAAGGATATTGAAATGACCGTGTGCGATTCGTGATTAAAAGTGCACAATCGCGTTTATGGGAAATTGAGTATCCAGGCTCGTTTACCTCGCTTCTTCCACCTTCGCCTCTTCGTCCACCTCCGCCACCACCTCCGCCACGTCGTGACTTACCGCCTGCCGTCCCATCGTCCCGCGCCGATAAATCCTCACTCACTCACTCACTCTCTCGTCGTTTCGTCGCGGCCGATGGAACGCAGATATAGAGTCGCTCTCCGAGTCACGGACACCAGTTCGGAGGACGAGTGTGGGAGTGCAGGTCGTTGTCGTCGGTCGTGTTTCGTGAAAACTCAGGGAAATTGGCGCCTCTTCCGAGATGACATCGAACGCTCAGTTGAAATGGAAAATAGCGTGCCTGGCGTTAGTCCTGGTGAGACCATGTCCTTTCCTCGTTCCCTCAAACCGGTCTGACCGTCCGCGAGTTCATGTGAGTGATATGCCGAAGACATCCGCGCGCGTATCGTAGTTTGAATCCAATCCCGACTCCCCCGTAGTGCATTTCTCTCTCTTCCCTCGAATCTTCAATTAGAGAAATAACGGTTAATTTAAATAAAAATATAGTTGTTTTTTACCCTGATCATATTACTTACCCAGTAAGCAAATTGAGCTCAGACTGCGCGCAGATTGGCG
>NW_022639653.1:543799-568440 GCF_010583005.1 Odontomachus brunneus | reverse complement strand
AATCTTCAATTAGAGAAATAACGGTTAATTTAAATAAAAATATAGTTGTTTTTTACCCTGATCATATTACTTACCCAGTAAGCAAATTGAGCTCAGACTGCGCGCAGATTGGCGGCAAATTTGATCAAAAACCCACAGCAAAACCATAGCCATCTGTGTCTACATTAGGCTACGGTTTTTAGCGACAGATCTTGCTGTCGGGCAATTGGTGCTAAATTTGCAGCAAGAACCGTGCAAAGCTTGCAGCGCAGCAAGATCTGCGCGGTTTCTGCCGCCAATCTGCCGTCAAATCGCTACAAGTTCTGCGCGGTTTTTGCTGCAAATCTGCAGCAATTATCCGACAACAAGCTCTGCCGCATATCTGGCGGCAATTTGGCAACAAGAGTTGATATAACAGATGCTGCATTACATTTGTTATCTACTTGCCATCAAAAGTTGATAACAAGCTCTGCTCGAAATCTATTCGCGCAGGTTTGGCTATCTGGGTTAATTGTTCTAACACAAAAATGGTCATAGTAATATGCATATAAGGCTTTTATCACTTATAGTAGAATTTCATAAAAGATAGTTTTCTTGACCACAATTTCTTGTAATTACTTCTCTATGTGATTGTAGTTACAAATACCAAACATTTATTTCCCAATGCTCGACTGCTGTGTAGCCTTGTATATGTGCGGAGATCGAAGATCCGCTCTTTATAGTTGCAACTTTTGCATTTAAAACGTTTGAGACAGATGAGCAGCTGCATTTTGGTAGCGCGACCGCAATATGGGGTTTCGAAATTGTCTCGTTTATTGCACTCGCACGATCTTTAATCTATAATTCGCCATCGGCTCGCCTTGACGCCTGTGATTTATACGCGAGTAAAAGGCCAAGACCTTTAACCCACCAGCTACTAAATACCCCGAGTGCGGTTTATCACTTAAAGCGAGGAGAAACGTGTTCACAGCAATTTGAATATGTAATGTTGAGAACGTAATGGACGTTCAAAGCCAATAGAGCGTTAATTGACGCATAAACGATGAGAATGAACCGCGTGTCTCGCGAATTAAAAAGTATCTAACGGCTGATAGCCTTCCCACTTCTGTCTTCTACTCCGGGAATATTTCTTTTATATGTGTTGCTTTTTTTAGAATAAATACGAGAACAAATAAAAATAATTCAATAATCTTCAATGTTATAATTATTAGTATCACATGCATACAATTATCCCAAACAGCAGGAATGTCCCAAATACATCATAGGAATATCTTGAAGATATCACAAATCTCAAATATATCTTTAGGATGTCTCTATGATATATTTTGGACACCTCTGCTGTGTGAGATGTTTACGATATCACACATGTGACACCAGTAATTATAATTTATTACACTGTAAAAGTATTCGATGAAAAGTTATCAAACGAATATTCTCGATCAATTTTTACATCTGATCAAATTTAATCCGATAATTCCGATCATTATTTATTTATTTACTTATTTCTCATAATATAATATTAATCATACTATGTATAGTGGCACTCCACCGGATAAACCGGTCAAAATATTAAGAAACAATATCTTTCACCGGATGTTTTCTGATCAGAGAAAAATTGATTGGATTTCTTGAGTGGAAACGTCCTTTATCGGATAATTTCTGTCTTCTGCTTCGAAAATTCTTGCTTTATATGTGTTGGTTTTTCTTAGAATAAATACGAGAACAAATAAAAATAATTCAATAATCTTCAATGTTGTAACTATTAATATCACATGTATGTTCGATAATGCTCGAGAATTATGCAATCGGTTTTACGCCGGTAATGTAAGACCAGCGTATTTGTGCGAGTGTTGCTAAATCGGGCTACCGTGTGAACATAATTATTCTTTCCGCTATTCTTTTTGCGATCTTCAACTTAGTTCTCTCGTAGAATCCTTCCTAAGAAATCGAGAGTCGCTTTTCGCGTTCATATTTTCGGCGACATAGTGTTAATAATAGAGAAGAAGGTCGGCGAGACGGTGTTTCGGAAGTGGAGACACTCGACGACACGCAAACTGCGAACAGCTGTGTAATTACGGTCGACAACGGCGGCGGCAACGGCAATGTGGTGGGAATACCTGGAAGTCGTGGACGCGTAATATTTTGCGATTCGCTTCGCTGACGGGAGCAAGAGGCGCGCGATCAAAATTCAACGGAGACTCACCTCGGGAGTTACCTGGACTGCGCGCTACATCGCGAAATTACACTGTCAATGCCATAGCGCGATGGGTTTCCCAAAACGTCAACAAGATGAATTTCGTCGCGCCGAAATACGCCTAGTGTTCCCCTAACTTCGTGTGTTTCAGTTGCTGCGGAATTAAAAAAATGATATTAAACAATATCGAACGTCACGCATCCGCTCGCAACAGGATCCTCGGAGTCGCGGCGGATGCACATGGAAATGGAGGAAAATAATTTTATCTGTTTCATCACGCTTCAGTCGACACACACGATGTGCTCGATCTCGCGTAATGACTCGAATTACTCGGGACAATTAATTCCGTATACACGCGTTTCGCGTCGCTTCCGAGACTTTCCGGGAAAGCGGCTTATTTTTAGAGCAGGATAATTCATCCAAGTGTATTTATCCTTTTGCTCGCAGATCTGTCAGATGACGCGGCAGGCCGAGGGACATCCTCGCGCTGACCAGGTGACCAGAAGACCGCCCATGAAACGGGATCTGGCCAAGCATCAGAATATCTCAATGAACGGGACTTCCGTATCTCCGAAACCAGAGCAGACGACGTCGCGGGAGAGTCACGAGAGTATGTCGACGTAGTACGCATATTCGTCACGGTGCGACAACTAGCCATTGCAATTAAATGCGGTTCTAAATTCCAATCTGTAATCTCGACGTTTGTTGATCTCGTTGCGCTGGGTCGAATCTTTATCTCCGATACGGAAACTCAATATAATTTCAGTTTTCATTGCGCAGTACATGCTGCTCCGTGGTGTTATCGAATCATCCTCGCCAATAACGCAGTAATGCTAATAATGCAATTAACGCGGTACAAACTAGTTTTTTAACGAGTAGTCTGATACGTGTTGCCGTGAGACGTCGAAATGAAGAGATCGACTATATCAGATTATTACTCGTTAAAGATTGTGACTTGTTACGATCGGAAAAAACGTCCAATCGCGCTACAAAACCTGTGCTAGCTCATTGAAGATGATGGAAATTACATTGTGATAACAGACTGGATATTACGACTCAAACGATAAGAATAGATGAAGTCTACGCTCGAGATCGTTGATTGGAAATTAGAGCCCGGTCTCTCAGTCGCATTACCAAATAGTAGCTTATCTTTTAAACCCGTAACAAATTATACATTGAAGATTAAGATTCATATTATATCACGGTCAAAGTATAATATTCGATTGCGCTGTGGACTCGCATGAAGCTACCTATGGAAAAATGAAATTAAACTTACAAGTAAATCTATCCAAGTGTTACACTCCAATTTTGATAAGTTTTTAAAATGCTGTAGGCTAGATCTAAATAAGAGACACATATTATTTTATACGTGCCTATACAGCCGGTAAGAGGGTGAAACACCCTCTTGAAAAAAATCGGTTTTAACATTTTTGAGCGAATATTATGGCGACGGTAGATAATACAAAAAAAAGTTTCAAATAAAAGTTTTATGGGTTTTAATGAGCTTTATAACAATGCATTCAAATTTTTCGAAATCCCTTTTCCCTCCTTAATTTGTAAAATCTGAGTGTTTAAATTTGTAAAATTTGAGTGTCATTGTTATAAAGCTCATTAAAACTTTTTTCTGTATTATTTACTGTTCCGATAATATTCGCTCAGAAATATTAAAACCATTTCTTCAAAAGGGTGTTTCACCCTCTACCGGCCATATAGGCACGTATAAAACAATATGTGTCTCTTATTTAGACTTAGACTACAGCATGTTAAAAGCTTATCAAAATCGAAGTGTAACACTTGGGTAGGTTTACTTGTTAGATAGCGTAATAGAGAATGGAACTCAATCAATTGGAACGAAGAGAGCAAAGATTGCGATCGCAAATTGGAAGTTCGAGTTCGGTCTATTTTGTGATTTTCAGTTGCAATTTTTGATGAGTTTGGAATCGATTTTTCCTGAGTGAAAGAGACATTTGGACAGTATCTAAGATACGATTGATAAAGAAAAGACTTTACCCAGATAACAACCCAGATAACCCAGATCTAAAAGACGTCTTATGTAGCAAAATGTTATAAGATATATTTTCGACATCTTTTAGACATGCATGTTATCTGGGTAGTAAGTTAATCTTTAAAGAACAAATATATAATGAAAAATTCTTTCGTCAATTAACAGAAACTAATGAAGAAATAGTTTTCACTTAAATAGGATTTTAATTTGTTTATAAGACGCAAAGATATACAACGAAAATCGAGTACGTCAGTTGATAATTGTACTCAATTACTTTCACTAAGAAAAGTCGACTCCAAATTTTACTTAAATATTAATTATTTATCTTAATGATATATACTAATGATATATGCGACTTTGAATATCGGCTCTGTGAACAAACGAAACTTCGACTACGTCAGCGTCGTGATATACGAGGATGATTAACATGAAGATTGATGAGTTCTAATAAAGATGGGACGGCGAAGATTTAACGTCACAAATGATGAAGATGAAACCTGAAAGTCAATCTTGCGGTTAACAATCTTTGAAACGCTGATGAAAGCTATGCAAAGTAGCGTGGAGTAAATGTTGAAATAGGAATCAATTCGATCCCTCATAGCATAAGATCTTGAAGGGATATCTTGTGTGGACATTTAGAAGTCCTCGGAATATTTTTAGGATATTCTAAGGATTTATACGGACATTTAGCAATCCTCTGGATGTCTTTGGGACATCTTTTAAATCTTGTGCTATGTGGAATATATTCTATATTATTATTAAATAAATGTAACCGACCATATACAATATTAATCAACGAGATAATTTGATACTTATAAAAGCTGTGGAAGAACTGGTGTTGGTTGAGTGTTACTTGATCGGGATTAAAAACTCAAGAGTGTCGAGATTCAAAGATTAACTGACCAAGTCGCTCATTTTCACTTGTAGCAACATTGCCAAAGCATTTTCTTCCTCCAGGGTCAACGTTAGAGGGAAAATTTGTCTTTCCATCGGACGACGACTCAACGAGCAAAATCGACGTAGCAGGGCCACCGTCCTGCCGAGGCAGTACCTTCTGTGAAAATGTTATCCATTATCCCAGGAACTTGGTGGACTTGGCGATCCAGGAAAACAGCAGTCTCAAATTACTAACAAGCGTGGATGTGATTAATACGGTTTATCTCTTCTTTCATGAAAAACAAGGATTACAATTGGCGTAGAAGACAACGTACTTGTATTTGCCGCGTTTTTATATCATAAAAAGAAAAAGACGTGACCTTTGTGCGTCTCGGAATTCGAGAAACAGGAATTGTCCCTGCAATGCAGGAATCGAAACTGCAATTGTTCCAAAAGATTTTCGACCAGAATGGTTTTATTTCGCCAGAAGTGGGCGAGAATATTGCTAAGAACTCGCGTTCCCGTTCGAGATCACAAATAGTTTTACGATAGCTTCTATGAGCTCGACGAAACTGTGCCACTTACAATCCTTTATAGGAATTTAAATTCCATTAAGTTTCTCAGTGAACCAACATGAATCATCTTTTTAGGTGTTCGACATAACGCATAGAATACATACGTCGGACGAAACACCGCTCTGCAGTTCCGACGTGAGTGATCGCACGTTACACTTTGATGATGCACGGAACAACACGAGAAAAAAGTCGAGAAATTTAGAAAGACTATTTATTCTTGCATTGCTCTAAATTTTTCGACCTTTTCTTCTACGTAGGATCGTCATATATTTTCGTATATATCACACGGATAAGAAAGTTTGGTTGCCAACCAAGTATCTGGTGCGATTTGAACAAATCAAAATCCCGGTTGAAGCTACCAAAATTCTATTCAAGCTAACAAGATTCTGGTCAACCAGAGATCTTGTTAACTTGAACAGAATTCATTTCCGTGCACTAATCGTGACAATGACGTTCATGATTATAGGAAAAAGTGGTCTACCAAATATCTGGTGCGATTTGAACAAACCAGAATCCCGGTTGAACCTACCACAATTCTATTCAAGCTAACAAGATTTTGGTCAACCAGAGATCTTGTTAACTTGAACAGAATTCATTTCCGTGCACTAATCGTGACAATGACGTTCATGATTATAGGAAAAAGTGGTCTACCAAATGTCTGATGCGATTTGAACAAACCAGAATCTCGGTTGAACCTACCAAAATTCTATTCAAGCTAACAAGATTCTGGTCAACCAGAGATCTTGTTAACTTGAACAGAATTCATTTCCGTGCACTAATCGTGACAATGACGTTCATGATTATAGGAAAAAGTGGTCTACCAAATGTCTGATGCGATTTGAACAAACCAGAATCTCGGTTGAACCTACCAAAATTCTATTCAAGCTAACAAGATTCTGGTCAACCAGAGATCTTGTTAACTTGAACAGAATTCATTTTTGTGCACTAATCGTGATCATGACGTTCATGATTATAGGAAAAAGTGGTCTATCCGCAGTCCGCCGAGAACATTAATAATGAGTGGTTATACGTCGTGAATCAGGAGAATTTCAAGCAAGGCGTGCGCGTCGAAATTTGCAGGTAGATACGCGACGTAACTGTCGAAAGAAAAGAGAAATGAAAATTGCATTTACAGCAAAGAGTTCTCCATTCCGCAGCAACGAGGAGCAAAAGTGTAACGTGATCGACGGCTTCGCCGATAACTACCAGACCATATGCAAGCAGAAGTACATCTCTCGCGAGCTAGTGGCGTTGGGATCCAACGGCAAGATTCACACGGACACGTTTCGCTTCCCGGCGAGCTGTTGCTGTCATGTCAAATACACCGGCGGCCCGACCCCGAGGTCGGCGAGATAAGCGGGCTGGTGAAAAAAAGGAAGGAAGTTAGTACAAGAGAATAGCGTAATGCGTTTGTAAGTAAGGGTGAAAGTGAGACATGCAGTGTTACCCTTAGACGAAACTGCGCTTCTCGCGTTCGGTAGAGATATCTTGAGGAAAAAAATTAATTACATTCGTCTCGATCTCGACATTGTACGTGCTATTACATTATCAATTAGTGAGATTATATACAGTAAGCAGGTTTGATCGCAGCAATAGAGATTTCACAACTTTCTTCGAGAGAAAGAACGACTCCGTTGCGATAGTACTTCCTTTCGGATTGTTTGATCTTCTCGAAATGGAACACCTAAAAATAAAAAAGGATTGGCCTTGAGTGAAAGGAAAAGAAAGATCAATTTGACGTGCTGCCTTCGCTTTATGTATCTCCGCCGAGCGAGAAACGCTGAACTTTCTGCTGGATTCTCATCTTGCGACATCTCATCTCACGACAACATATAATCCTACACGGGAAAAACGATACGGTGCACATAACCAGAACCATTTGATTGGAATAAACATAATATCTTTGTGTGATGCTAATGTCTACAATTGATACAACTCAGTTGCTTCAGTACGTCAACTACATCAGGATAGTTGCGTGTGATCTGGTTGTGGCAACCAGAAATCATTTAGGTTGACATTTATCGTGGAAAAATTCTGATTAAAGCAATCAGATATCTGCTGCAACGCCAATAACTCAGCTCTGTGGTTGCAACAACCACATAATCGGTTGTTCTGTATTTCATAAATAAATCTGATTGGCATAATGGGCCAACCATACTGTTTTTCCCGTGTGTCTTTTTACACTTCGCTTCGCAGAAGCCAAATAGAGACCTTGCGATTATAAAGTGAAATTTCCTGTGCAGTTTCGGACGTGGCTCTCCTCACAATCACACATCTTCAGCGCGAAGTAAAGCCGAGGGAGAAGCCGACGAATTCCTGCGGCCAATCACTCGGTTCTTCCTTTCTTTCCGCTCTGCGAAGGGAATCGGCGTTGCGACAAGTGAGAAACCGTTAAGTGTAAGTAGGAAGGCTCTCACGTGTCCGCTGCGGTCCTCAGCAGAGTGTAACGAGCGGTAGTACAGCGAGTCACGTTGCGTTTTGTACGAGTTTCCCAAGTGTTTCCGCTCCTCGGGAATAATAATCGGCAACGTTATAATAGATGTGGTTGCAATTAACGGGGACCAGCGGGCGCGTGTATATCTCTATAAAGATGTTGTAGACAGTTGTTTCTGTTTGCCGTGTTCACTTTTCTTTTTGTTTCTTTATAAATAACGCAAATAACGCATTTTTTTGTATTCGTCTCTCATCGACGCGATCGAATTTCTACACACACATATATATATATATATAATATATATATATATATATATATATATATATATATATATATATATATATATATATATATAGCAGGATAAGAAACGTGTACAAAATTATTATAATTATTATTATGTGATATTATGTGATACGATTATATATGTATGTATGTATACTTGTGTGCGCGTTAGGAATTATATTAACGTTGTATTCTCCCTTACGTATAAAGTACGAATAAAGAAAGTGAGCTGTCCTTCCTTTGTGTGTACGTGATTTGTCCGCGCATCAGCGTTCGAGATTAGCCGACAGGCACGAAGGCACAATTCGCGAGAGTCACATTTGGTCGCGCATCGTTAACTCGCGCTTCGTGATTTTCCTTTCTCCAGCTATGTCGCCCCTGAACACATATGCTTATAATACTTGGAATTATCTCCCGATATTACTACATTCAAGTGACTTTCGACAGCATTCTAGAATTTAGAATGTTGCTTAACGAGTTGCGTTCCTATCTGTCTCTCTCTTTTTCTTTCTCTTTTTTGCTCTCTTTTTTCTTACTGCTCTGTTCTTCAGGCAGACACACACAATTTTACTGCTACTACTAGAACTACCGCGAGTTAGTCGAGCTCGTCGTACACTCGAGTGATCCATTAGGCGAAATTTAAATGCGAATTGTTTGTTTTCTCATTTTGCAACGCGCAGTAACTGATGACCGCGAGATCAACGTATAATGAAGTCATTGAGCCTCGTTGACGAATTTCAACAACTTCGTTACAACATTAAAAATTCTCTCGTCTATTTGTATGAACAGACAGTCAATTGATTATCCTAATGATCAGTTCCTGGTCCCTCGTTGCGGAATTGCCTCGCAATTGATGTCAGGAATAAGAAAAGGCACGATAAGAATTCTTGCAAAATACATTGAAATGAAAAGACCCATAAATTGACATTTGCAATTGACTTTTAATGTAGTCCAAATGCTTTCCTCCAACCAATGGTCTTAACAACCAATAAATCACCATAACTAGAAGTTAACGTGATACGCAATCTATTTTTTAATCTACCTTCCCACTTTTCTTTAAATTTCACGGCCACTTATTGATTAGAACAAAAGAAAAGTATTCGAACTGTTTTACACATCAATCGATTGCAAGGATTATTTTAAGGTTACGCATCTCTTTTTATTCTCACATGTTCTGCAAAAACTTTTAGTGTGTATTTTCTCGCTTCTGACATCGTAGATAGAAATGACCGCGGTGAGGACACAGGAGCCTTAGTAACTCAAACTGCAGATAACAGGAGTAGATGAGCACGGGAAAGAAATAAAGATCGGGGCGACATTTCAGGGCACCGTCGATCGATACGCCAGTTAATGGGGTGCTCTAATTTAAGCGAGAAGCCGCTATCTTTCGTCACTTTCATTAAAATTGCAAATCGAGCCCTGCTGACCGCGCGAGATTGCGTCGCGTTCTCGTGAGAGTAGACGCTCCTCTTCAACGCGACAGCGTTCAACGTGTCACGCTCACTCCTCGATCATCGCAATTCCCCCGCAGTGTCGCAAGAAGCACTTATTAGCGGGGATCGATGTTGGTTGCTCTTGACGCAACAGCGAGAAAGAAAATAAAATGTCGAGATGTCGCGCCGCGTCAGAATTCCGGCTGAAATCGCCAGCATTCTGTTTAAGTTAACACAATTTTAATTAACCAAACAAGATTTCTGATCGTCTTCTGCTAGAATTCTAGTTCATTCACATTTCATCAGATGTCCAATCAATCCAACTAAATTTCTTTTTCCATAATAAAACTTATGAACTCGCGCCTCGAGCCAGAAAACGAAAGAGAGAGAATCGAGACACAGATACCACGAAAAATAATCTCGCTGCTGTCGACCGGCGGTGTCTCGTTCGTCGATCATTTCTCGTTTGACATTTCGGCGGATAATGCCATTTTATTATTTGTAAGACTTACAATTAAGCGTGAAACTCTACTCGTTTCTAAGCTGTCGTTCATTTGTTCGTATTATCTACCAGATAAGATCTATCAAATGGCCGCATATCGCCAAATCAAACGCGCCGCTCGACACTGCAAACGGGACAGTGTCCTTATTTCTAAATGCATGTCGTACGCTCAAATCCGCTTTGAAATCATACACTACCGGTTTGCCTAAATGTCACTGAGCCAGACTGACTCGCTCGCAATCCGATATAAGTGATGATTCACGAACATGAGCGTACTCGCTGCTTAAGGCCCGAAACGCGGCGCGTTTCGTCGACAAGCCGGAAAAACGGAAACTCTCCGAGTCACCAATTAGCCGAGTCATTAACCGAATATCAAGGAGCATTCGCAAGCGTATGAGACGAACTTTGCGCGCGTGCGCCACACTCGTCGAGGTAAATGCAGCGCGGTCTTGAACGCGAGGATCAACAATTTCCGTCGCGTTGCTGAATCGTTTCCAATCATCGTGGACGGTGCAAAAACACGCCGCAATGTGCACAAACTCGGTACCAGGGATTTGCGAACACCACGTGTATACGATCGTGTGTCGCGCGCAGGCGAACATTCCTCAAGCGCGCAATCTCGCGTGCGCCGCAGTTTTCCAACGGTATCGTGGCACGAAGTATCATGTATGGCTCGTAAATGAGAAAATGCGAACGCAGTCTCGACGCGTGACGAATTCACTCTGCGGGAGATTTGTACAGTTTCCCTGATAACACGAAGCTGACTCGCGCGGACTGCCGCCAATACAAGAAGAACTATACGGCATACTTGGAAGCATTTGAATGGAGAATACATATAAGGCAAACATACCAATGTCTGGACAAATGTATCTTATCTTGGATATTCTCGTTTGGTCTTTAAGGCTCCTGGGGAGTCGCATCATTCATCTCTTTTTAATGACGTCAGAAGCGAAAAAACGCATGCTAAAAATTCCTGCAAAATACGTCGAGATAAACAGATATGTCCACAAAACATTTGCGATCAAGTACACCTCTAAAATACTCCGTACACTTTCCTTTTGTTCTAACAATTAACAGGTAATTATAAAATAAATGTAATGTGCAATCGTCTTTTCTAACCTAATTTCCTCATTATCTTGTCATATTAATTTTATAATTATCTGTTAATTGTTAGAACAAAAGGAAAGTGTACGGAGTATTTTAGAGGTGTACTTGATCGCAAATGTTTTGTGGACATATCTGTTTATCTCGATGTATTTTGCAAGAATTTTTAGCATGCATTTTTTCGCTTCTGATGCCATTAAAAAGAGATGGATGATGCGACTCCCCAAGAGCCTTAAATACGAATGTTTAAACTCTCAATATAGAATATATGTGTACACTAGAATTCATAAATGTCTTTACACTTCTAGTTTCTAAAGAATTGGACTTTTTCGATCTGGCGTATTGTTTCTCAGTAAGCGTGAATCGTGACTGTTAGTTGTCGGTTTCTTCAGTAACTAACAATCACGATTCACGTTTACTGAGAAACGAGAGATGCGTCAGATCAAAAAAATCCAATTCTCTAGATGCTGGAAGTGTAAAGGATTTATGAATATTTGTGTACAGAAAGTTCACATTTTTTTGACACACAGCATTATCTATGTTAAGGTAGATTAGTAAAGATGAGACTACACTGCATCACTATCGTGGCTTTCTGGATTATAAGGATAAATATATTGATACTCTATATTAAGAGTAATAAACATTCGTATTTAAATAACAATAGGAATTTAACCAGAACAATAAGAATGTCCAGAGTTAGGTACGTGTCCAAGCATTGGCATCTTTATCTTACATTCCAAACGTAAGATCAAATGGACCCGTAATGAACGATTATTTGTAATATTTTGTACGTCGCGATACAATAGTATATAATTACGTCTGGCAGCTTCTTTTCCGAAAAGAAATTCGGACATTCGTCTAATGTACATATATTGGTCTTAGCTCTCTAATCGATCACCGTGTAAATGCAATCTAGCGCGTGGACATGGTGTTCACTCGTTGCCCATTCTCGCCGAGCAAGGAACATCAGTATAAAAAAAAAAAAGAAAGAGAATAGAAAGAGTCAGTCATCGTTGATTGGGTTGTAAAGCTCTCTTGCTCCACATTTCTTCCTTCCTCCCCTTCCTCCATCCATCCATTGAATTAAATGTCAGTTGCAGGATACTTGAGCACATCTATGTGAACTCGCAACACTATTCTCAGCATCCCTGCAATAGAGAGAACAGTTTGTTAATAATCACATCTACTCCTTCTGTTTCACTCTCAATCAATGAATATTAATCTTCCAAAATACAGTAATATATCACTGTATTATATTATTACATTATTACACTGCACATAAAACAATATAACAATTACTTATTGAAGAGATGATAACAGAAACTACTCGACAATTGGCTATAGTTATGCAAGAATGATCTAGCCTACATAAAATAATATTGAGAAAAATGAAGATAAAAATTTAATACATGATTTAAAAAGTATAGATGGCACTGAAACTTTTACAATCATTCAAAAAATCAATTTTCTTCTTTAACTCTTTAAGGCACATAATTCATGGAACATTCTAGTAACTTTTTTTAATGAAATATTGTCAAAAACACTCTAAATAGCACATTTATAAGGTTTCAACTGCCTGATCCTAAGTGGTCTCTATTGGTGCCAGTGATACTTAAAGGGTTAAGAATATTTATTGGCAATTCACTGTATTTAATAAAAAATTCACTTTCTTTAATAACTATATTTACTGATCTTTAATAAAAAATGGATAAAAAAAGACACAACTTAGTAAAAAATAAAAACTGTCTTTTAGTTCATTTTAGGTACACTATGACTTGGATCCTGTCTTATGTAAAGAGATATGTGGTCGCATCATTCTTGCATAGCTACGACCAAATCAGGGAGCACATTTTGATATTCTTTAGCCTGAGAGTTTCTCACGACACAGATACGTACTGGAAGTCTGCTGAATACATTGGCGAGAAATTTCAGGATTGCTTCTCAGATTCTGCTTTAAGGATTCAGGTGCCTGTACGAGAGTTTAAACGTACCTTGGCACCGATATTGGTGTCATATCCACCCTTCCTCTGCATCTGCGCTTGTAGATTAGCCAATTGCGCGATCGACATGTCCACGTCGCCGCTGCTTATGTGCGCTGTGTGTCGAAAGTTCGTGGGTACGCCGATCATGCTCCTGTCTATCCTGAGCTTCTGATGCTGCTGCGACCGGCCGTTCCGTGTCCTCGCCGGTCGTTGGGTCATACAGCACGTAAAACATTGCACCCAGAGTTCACTGCTACCGGCCATCTTGTGATGTCCTGAGCCCTCAACTCCTCGAAAACAAATCGTTAAAATTGCAGGATAACAGATAACCTCAAAAGCAGCTCGTGCCCGTGCTCGCCCGAGCCGGCAATTTAGAATCGTCTGGATGACGACGATATCACGATGTACTCTCGATTCTCCCGCGGAAGATGCAGGACGCAGGTGACAGGTGACGAGCGAACGGTACCGTGACAGATTAAGCGCACCAGCGTCGGTCGACGACGTATAGGTTAGGAGCAGAGTCTGGCGAATGCTTGCGAGCGACGGATGTCGTCCTTTAGACTTTGTCTTAACCTTTCGGCACGTTCTTAACGACCGAGCCGAGCAAGATAAACATTCCGGTATAACGCGCGACTCGCAGCTGCGAAGGACATCGTCCCCTGCGAGCGCAAACACAAGCGGGACGAGGACTTGTTTCGGCGAACAAAGGCGATGCCGTGCGCGCTGTCACACCTAATGCCCGTTTTACACGGTGCGCGATTTGTGCCCGCGGATTACCCAATGGCGTGTCCTTTAATATGTATGTATGTAAATATTTTCTTATTGCATAATATTGAATATACAAATATTTTTCTACTGCACAATTGAATGTGCAAATGTTGTCCCACCGCATAATTGAGTGCTTATTAATATTGACCTTTCGCAATTATCTATTCGTACATTTGCAATGAAATAACGTGATTTAAAACAGGTTGTCGACGTGGCGCGACTATTTTCAGAAGTACACCACACTCAAATGACATACTCGTCATTTCATTGCATTGATCTATCAAAATTATCACATCGTACTTTTGATTTTTACAGCAACAAATGTGCGCGTTGTGGTATTCCACAAGTAACAACAGAAAGAGTATCACCCGTTAGAATGGAGAGTGATGAGAGGATGAGAGAGAAGGTATATAGTGCCAGCTAATACACTTTATTTAAATAAATTATGTACAAGTGTGCTTTTCTCTAAAACGAAATGTTCCATCTATCCACGTTTTTCTATCGCTTATATAAGACATAAATTAAGATATTAATTTCTTTTACGGTAAATTGACTGCAAAGGCCTTCGCTCTTGTGTGTATCTTCGATATTCTCTCCCTCCCTGCGGACTCCCTCTCGCCTTGCTCGAGAGGTTCTCAAAACGAATCCTTTCTCCTCCTCGTCGTCCCGTTTTACGGAAGGACGTTCGCCTTTTCTTAAATTCACGCAGACGTTGTTAGAATTATCACAGTCTGTCTATTTACAGCGTTAAACATTTTAACGTGATGATCTTAATCTACAATTAATTCTCTCTCTCTCTCTCTCTCTCCCCCTCTCTCTCTCTCTCTCTCTCTCTTAGATTCCGGTCGAATACTCCGTGTGCCGCGTTCGCGTTCAACGCTAAACCCCAAGGACACACGCTATTTCATAGCGCCAACATCAAGACACCGGATCCTCATAAAATACTCCAACTACATGAATTTCTTCCAAGGAGACTCTTCTTACGAGCACTCCCCCGTGCAGGAAGTAAATTTACGTGTTAATCGTACATACTGTAGTAATCGGACAACTTAATGACGATACAACACACCGTAAGACTCTCGCGCGACACGATGCATTTACATTTAACATACTTATACAAAAAGTCACATATTAAAAAATTCTGCCAGTTAACGCTACTTGTGATTCTTATATACACGGACACCTAGGAGAATACAGGAGGACATCACGCGATCCCTCCCCTTCTCTCTTTTCGAATTCGACGTGAGACACGACCAACTAGACGTTTTGTAGGCTTCGATCAGTTGATGATACATGTATCAATTAAGCATGTTGCTGAGATACTTGGAAGCGTCCGGTGGATCGTATTCTTGGATGCATATGGTGCACACTGGCGCGAGTTAAAGGCCGTTGTACGTCTGGATGAATTCATCTATGAAGAGAAACGTAATACCAGCCCGGGGACAAAATAATTCTGTATAATAATAGATATTTCATATATGAATTTTTCCCCTCTATTATGCGGTTACTTATATAATCATATATACACACATCTTGTATATCCACATATGGAAAAAATGTTGTTAAACGGAGAAAGGACAGTTTTGTTCCATTAAATGTCGACATTATGATCCGCTGGAAACACAAGCATTTACTTCGATGCAACAGCATCTCTTCTCTGTATGGATACATGTAATTACATATGGTTATATATTTGCCACCTAGAGACAAAGTTTATACAGAATTATTTTTTCCCCAGGCAGTGACTCATTACACAAGGAGTTGACGATGAATCATAGCTGATAACGTGCAGGCGTCGACACAATGGAAATGAGAAATCGCAACGCCTCCTGACACACTGATTGTACACGAAAAACTTTGGACCCTCCTGAATGGCGCAGCATTGTTCTTGGTCACATTATAGATACTGGAGTGTTATCTATCTCTCACTGGTCCCATTCTCGCTCTATCTCGATTGATTGTGCGTCGAGGTGTCTTTATTATCTATTATCTATAAGCGTCGTCTCGATTCGACAACATCCAACCGGATATTCCGCCGAACATTCGCCGAGTGTCTTGCGTTGATTCGTGTACGACGAGCTTTAGATCGTGCGAGCCTCAGTGCGCACTGATGCATCCGATCGAATTCGATTCTCGGTTTTGAGAGAAGCCCGGAAAAGTTCTCCGTCGGATAGGCCACCCGATTGTCCGACGAGCACGACGGTCGAACTGAATCGCGCGGTGTCCGCCTCGTAAACAGAGTGCGGAAGCGCGTGAAATTTCAGGGACGATCTTCCTAATCGGGTGGTGTGAAATCTGTTAAGGTGAGCCCGCTTAATTGCTCCGATGACGCGAACGACAAAGCGGAGGGGGTTTATGGTTGTATAGGGTGTCTCGGAATCAACGAATGTCCTCACGAGAAGCGTTCAACGGATACCTCGGCCTGGATTCGGAACCGAGAGAAAGAAAAACGACGAACTTACTTTCTCCTAACGTATTGCGGATCTACATATTCTAAAATCAAATTTTGTATAAATATAATTTTCATTCAATGTATATACATATATGAGAATAACTATAAAATATTATATACAAAATACATTGTTATACAAAACTACATAAAAATGATATATATATTTTTTTATATAATTTTTATACAGTTGTCATATTCTTTATGTAATCTTGCATAAGTATAGTTTGATTTTATTGAAATCTTTGAAATTAGATGAGTAGGAAAAAGTCTATACCTCAACGTCTTGTTCAAGAAAAAATCCTCGTTAATTCGCCAGCAAAAAGCTGCAATATTTCTGAATAAACTATTTGGTTCCTGATTCCGAGAAACCTCGTGTGCGCGCAAACAGTTTCACGTGCGTCGTCATGGCAGCAATCGAAGCACTTTAGAACGGGTTTCGGCACCCACCCGGGAAGGCTCATTGTGAAACGTCACGCACTTCCATAGCCTACTCATAAACAAACAATAAGTCGAAATATAGTCTGTGTCAAAATGGTCAAGTCACGCTGTATTTCGAAAGCAAACTCCACAGATTTATTATTAAGTAAATCGAGAACGATAGTGATAATCGTTGAGACGTTGGAATAATACTGATGTTATGAAGCGCATTAAGTACTCGGCGTGAAAAGGAGAAAAACATATTAGTGATATATCAACCGTCTCTCTTACTCTCATGTTAAGTGAAATTTACTATCAAGGCTAAATATCCAATGAGAACGTATGTCGTAAGAATCTGTGCCAGTCCTTATGAAAATATTACCACATTAACCACATTAATTATTAACATTGACTAATCGACGTCTCAATGACTTGGGAAACAAAATTTACGATCAGAGCTCACGCATATTTAGGTTTTGAAATATACTTTGCACAGATTTCTGTTGAAGTGCAGAACAGATTTTCTAAGAAAAAACCAAAGACATAGAATATATGAGCAACATTATTTTTTAGAAATGCACTCACTAATGCTGTATGATGATTGCTTGATATATATTTTGCAATTTTTACTATTGACAGAGTCCCTATAGAGAAAGAAAAAGATGAGGATCTCAGCAAGTATAAGTTACATTTATTTCTACAGCTTTTCTTCCTCTAAGAAACTTGTACGCGTTACTTTATTGTTACTTCTGTACTGGACACACATTGGAAAATCTTAAGTCAAGAATTTTAGTGTACAATGAAGAGATTAAATATCTCGTGCGTCACGTAGGGTCACCTTATATCAGTATAGTTGTGTTGTGAAAAGTTTTATCAAAACGTGGTCTATTCTTAACACAAATGGGTCTATCCAGACTATCCAATTTCTCTCAGACATAGGCAAATTAATTACGACCGCGAAACATTGTCCCAATCTTACAAATATCGATGTTTCTGTGATACCAGTTTATATGAAGAGCGTGTATACATATTAACAAAGAGATATAAAGTAAGAATTAGACTCAATTTAGGAAAATCGTTATGGATGATGACTTGAGAAAGAATACCAGAATCTAAACCATTCTACGACACGTTTCATTAATGACATATCAGGCAATTGTCTGTCGTAATTGCCAGCCCAATGTGCATATTTTTAGTCAAGCAACGACATAATATCGCTGATGGTGAATTTTCTGCGGTATCTCAGAATCCTTTTCTCGAATGTTTCTTTTTGCATCAACTGATTAATATGCACGTAACGTTAATAATACTTCGACGCAGGCATTAGCAGACTCGTGTCGAAAACTAAAACAAATAGACGTCGGTTTTCCTCGTCAAGTGACTCTATAATAAAACTGGTTTTCACACATCGATGGAAAGTCGAAAGAAAAATCGGTCGGGTTTACGTGAAACCGTAAGCTAATACTTGGAGGATAATAAATTACAGCGCACTCGGCATCGCGTTATAACAACTGTATATTAAATCTTTATCGTCGCGTTTAACTAAAATGAATCTGTGGAGATTACCTGCTAAACGGAACAGCGTGTCTCGATCGTAACGACGTTAACGGTGGATTTCCGGTAGGAGTGTTCGTTTTCTAGGGGTAAAGGTGTCGTTAGCTGGAGCGCCTAGAAAACAAGTTCTGAATCCTTAGTATACAAGGAGGAGACACCTTCGAGCAACGACCCGGCCGTCATTGAATCTTAACTACCGACTACAACGATGTTGTTTCACAGCGATTGCCATACAGTTCACCAACAACATGCAACAACTCGACTTTTTGTTACACGAAGAGCAACGTAACGCCACCGGGAGTAATCTCGCCTCTTCGATCCAAAAATATATATTCACTTATAACAAACGTCTCTTCGTGACTCTCTCTCTTTCTCCCTGTCTTTAAGATCGATCCCGCCTCTTCGAAATTATCGGATTGCTCGCGCAACAAACGGCCGGATTCTTTCGCTCTCGGGGACAGCGTTTTCCACGAAGCAACCTGATCGCGGAAACGTTGTGACAGCACCATAACGCATAGAGCGCGTCCTCCCTATCGAGCGAAGCCCAGAAAGTCGGTGAGTCTGTCGTTCCAGTCGTGCAGCCAGTGTGTCGGCCCGTGGCTCTGCTGACGTTGCTTACACGGATTGATCTCCTTCTCCGGCGGCATGTACTCCTCGCTGCGTATGCAAAAGTAGCTCTTGATGGGGCTGCGGCACATCGGGCAGCGGTCGAGTTTGCCGAAGCATGAGGCGCAGATGCAGGTGTGCCGGCATGGCAGCAGAGCGCGCGACAGCGGGAAGTATTGGCACACCACGCATAGCTGTTCGCCCGCGCTGTTCCACAGAGAACCGCCGTCCTGATCGCCGCCCTGACCGGATGCCACCAAGGCGCCGCGACCGCTGCCGCTGCCGCCGCCGCCGCCGTTGTTGTTGTTGTTGCACGGCTCGGCGAGCGCCAGCGCGGGCGTCGGCCCCAGCCCCGACGACACGTCGCTCTCGTCGTAGTTGCTGGAGTTGCCCGTCGCCAGGTACAGTTGCTGTGGATAAGAATCGCGCGAAATCGCACGAGTTGTCGACTGAGAACAACTACTGAGAACATTGATTTACGTGATATGAAGCCTCGGGATCAGTGTAATTAATCTTACAACTGCAAATTAATCGAATTATTAATGAAATTAACTGAGTCTATATTATGGTCCCGTTCAGAGGTGATCATCATGCGACGTTCAATATATTAACACTTGATATTCCGAACGAGTTCCAAGTGACAACCTCGTCGATGTCCGAGTATCTGTCACAAGCGGCTCAATACAGCGCTTCCCGCGTTGGATTCCGCAAGGATCGACATCGAGATTCGTGTTTGAGGACGTTACTTCTCTCTCTCTTTCTCTTCCTCTCTCTCTCTCTCTGTCGTTCTCTAATTCGCTGGTAGATTCGAGCGACGGTTATCGAGACTCGAATATCTCACAAGCGAGATGTTTATTACTTTGCGACCAGACGGGTCAGGGTGAAGTGGCTGAACGCAAAATGTCGTAGACACAGGCGATTAACGGCGTCATTCTAAACGAGAAAACTCACCTTTAAGCAGGACAACTGACCATTCGCCTGTTTCAAGTACTGCGCCAAGATCGAAGTCGGCAATGTGCACACGCTGTCCTTGATATGAACGACGTTCACCAACGCCACCTTAAACATCGCATTAGACTTTAAACGTTCATGTTATTTCGCACGGAACGCGGAGATCAATGTCGCGAGAGATAATCAACGTTGAAGCAACCCGATGACGACGACGAGTCTCTCGCGGCGAGGGAGCGCGCAGCAACGAAAGTTTTGCTCACAGTTTCGTCAGGATGGGGGTCCTTGTTGTCCCTCCGTGTGAGAAAGATTACCAAGGGGTAACAGAGTCGCGGCGGAGTGCCAAGCTCCAATTCTGGCGCCGGGAGCGACAGTCTCAGCGTCTCCTCTCCGTGTGGCTGTCTACTGCAGTCTCGGTCAAGGAATGACGTGATCAACACAGACACGTTCTAATCGTGAGCGCGATGAAATGAGAAGCGAAATGAAGCTCGCAAGGATGCGCGTCAGATTCACCTTCTGGCGAAATCAGTTGAACCCTCGCGGCGATTTCTCGACGTCTCGACTCCTCGACTCCCCCACCGTCCTCCTTCTCCTTTTGACATTCATACCTCAGTGACACACGTACACTGCGAAAGAATTTAATACGAAGTTTATTCAACGAGATAAACTTCATTTTATGAAAGTAAGCCCACAGGAACAAACTTCACATCCCGCAAATAAATTTTCAAATATTTTTTTCTTGGTATAGCCTTCATCGAGCTGAAACGCGCAACGCTGTATCTTCCAAGCTACTTGAAATTTCTTCCATGTGTGACGCTACGTGGTTACGCGTGCCTATGGCACGAACGCCAAGGAGGATGAGAACGGCAGGCACCTCAGTGGGTGACGCTCGAAAATCGCCTTGAAAGAGCAACTGATTTTCAATACCGAAAGCACCATTACGGTTATTCAAGTCCGGTCCATTAGTCATTCTTTTAACCTGACGTTACATCCTGGGAATATATATAACGTTATTGTGCTATACAAGGTGTCTCCGAAAAGAAATCCTGCCGGGGATCTTTCGAGATACGCGAGTCTACAATTACGACCAAGTTACGACAGTTTCCAGATTAACGGCGAACTTAAAATTCACGAAGCTGACGTTCAGTGTGCTCGAGCGTGACGAGTTCCAGGATGTTTATGACTTAGTGCTCGTAAATTACAGATGTCAACTGTCGAGATAAATTTTATTGTTGTGTTTATCTTCGCTATTAAGATAGTCCGATGCTCTCGCGTCGAAGTAAAATGGCAGAGTCCTTCCCGAGATAAATATAGTGGGAAAGTAACCTCCTCTTCGTGAAACTGATTGAAAGATTCGACTGGCCGGAGCTGAAATCGACGCAAGATCGGTCTCGAAGGATACGTTTGTGGCGGAGTGAGATGCTGCGCGTAACCTTGCAGGAGAGTCCCATTCAAGGACGCGTCGCGCAGGGTGCTCCAAGGTTTCCAGAGCGCCAGATGCAGCTCCCTGATGCTAACACCC
Organism: Odontomachus brunneus; assembly: GCF_010583005.1. NCBI lineage: Eukaryota > Metazoa > Arthropoda > Insecta > Hymenoptera > Formicidae > Odontomachus > Odontomachus brunneus. Next base: position 546,807 of record NW_022639653.1, on the reverse strand, counting down.
CAGATCGCCTGCAGCGAGTATTCCACTTGGCTGGACACTTCGCACTCCACCTCTAGAACAGACGTTTTTCATTTTCTTTTACGTTTTGACCGTGTCGACCAATGATCGTTCGGCAAATATCGGCTCGTAGCATTTTACTGCACTGAGAGAGAAGAATTTAGTAAATATTATCAAAATTTGGTTACTATTACTAAAATGGTAGACGTAAATATAGCGGGCCAAAGCTATGGCAATACTTATTAATTAATTTAGTTCTGTAAAATAAATTATTTATTTGACAGAAGTAAAATTTATTTGCTTCCAGAATATATTTGGTAAATAAAACTTATTGAATAGTTGAGCAAAATAAGCGATTTTGTAGTAGTTACAAAATTTTTGGTAGGTTCAACCAACCATCTGTAATAATAGATATTGAAACGATGTAATAGCTGCAAATGAATGAATTTTTCGTTGTGCTGCAACAAAACATACTTATACTTTTAACAAAATAGAACTCGTAACTACTGAATTTTTTATTACATGGGATATAACAATTTCATAACAATTATCAAATATCTGCTTATAACTGTAATATATTTCATATTAAATATTTAACATTAAGTAACTATTACTAAATTATTTAATTGATGTTACTGTGAATGCAATTACGTCATACTCCCGATCTATTAAATATTTGGGAATTATTATCATATTTAGTATTAGTTACTAAGGATTCAATGAATTTCTGTAACTAAATGCAGTTTGTTATAGTTACCAGTCTTTTCTCTCAGTGTGGCTTTAACAAATTTTCTGTTGGATGAATTTTAATTAATGGACGATAACAATCGTTTTTTACTGCTTTTCTGCAGAAAAGTAACAAATTATATTTTATTGCTTTTCTGCAGAAAGAAAACTTAAGAAAGGTAATAAATAAGATCGAAATTGCCTCAAATCGAGAATCAAATTATAATGCGATCCTAATGTAAACCTGACAAATCCAAAAATCGTTTCTTGCTTTTTATTATCGTCTAAAAATAAAGTTCCTTTCTTTTCGAAAATAAAATTACTCATGTGTTTGGAAAGAGCCCTTGGGACGGTTTCATTTAAAGGCTGGCGCCAACACCTTCCCCACTTCTCGTACATCGAATTTTAAACCGCAATTGCGTTAAATCGATAGAGTTCATCATTCTGATTACAACCATGGTTGTAATGCGATCATTCTGCGACGTAACCTCGCGGAGATATAGCGTAATAATATTTCATTGGTAATAATATTACATAATACGTCGCACGTCACATAACTTGCTTATCACCGATGTTCACTTTCTGATTATCAAATTGGAAGATCTCCACGACAATGGCCAGCATGTAAAAATGCAAGTCGCTGAAGCATTCGGCCTATCACAACTGAGATTCCCCGTAGCTCCACATTGCCACGGTACAATTGAATTAGTTACTTTTAGCCTACAATAACCACCGGTATTTTCAAAAGACATTTTATTTTCTATCAGGGCTTCTTAGTGTCGAAGATAATCAAAAGACCCAATAATCGAATCCAGAAATGAAATCTCACAATATCTAGAGTGGCGCCATCTATTGATTTCGGGATTTTTTGAACGTTATATCTTCGCGAGATTACATCGCATAATGATGACATGACTATGGTTGTAATCAGAACGATGAAGTCTATCGATTTAACCCAATTACGGTTTAAAACTCGATGTACGAGAAATGGAGAACCTGCACGGAAAAAAAGGTTTGGTTGAATTAACCAAATATCTGGTCGAATATGAACAATCCAGAAATTCCGATTGAAGTAACCCGAATTCTGTTTAAGTTAACAAGATTTCTGGTTGACTTGAACAGAATTCGGATTACCTCAATCGGGATTTCTGGATCGTTCATATTCGACCAGATATTTGGTTAATTCAACTAAACCTTCTTTTCCTATATAGACTTGGCGTCAACCTTTAAATCGCTTAAACGTCCGGATCAAACAAAATTTACCGACAATATTAACGTACACTGAGAGAAAAATGTATGATATTTGAAACTATAATGGCATAGTAAAAATATTATAGTTAGAAATATAATTTTTATAGTGAATGTTACCATAATATTTGTAATATTTACAATATAAGTATAGTATAACTGACCCGTGTAAAATTTTTACCAAGAATTATAATTATTTGAAATAAAAAATATGGTAAGGTGGCAAATATTGAATGGTAAGAGAAATTAACTATTTTATATAGTCAATACAATTGGAATATTTGACAAATATAGGTACATGTAACTATATTCCCAAAAGGTGCTTTACCATATATATAGAGTAATAAGATGATGACTATAAATCTGTGTTCATTCTACTATATCTTCATGTTTAGATGAACTATAAATATATATTTGAGGCCAAAACGAACTATAAAATATAGTGAGATTATAGTTATTCCAACTATTTTTTTCTCTCAGTGTATGAGCAAGAGAAAAAGAGCGAGAATGTATGTATATATGATTTTAGTTTCTTTTCCGTCTTTTAGGAATATTACATAATTTCTACAATTGGATGCTTAAATCTTGATTAAAACATTTACGCTTGTCACATAACTAAGTGAATAACGGTCTATCGATAAGGATCTTGGCTCGTTAATGTCGACATTAAGAATGTTGAATGAGAACAACATGCAAGACTCACGACTTCGATAGAAGACAAGCGCGAGAATCGCAATTTGCGTCACACATTCCGGTCTGTCAAGACCAGTCGATTTCTTCGTTAAAATCTTGTTTTTCACGGGATTATGCCGATGGTGATCCATGTTGATCAATCGATCTTCTTAGCATAAAAAAGAAGAAAAATCAGAACCGGTAGATAGTGAAATGTCAAGACCAACGATTGTGCAACTGTCCTGAACTGTCCACTGCTTGTAGCGACATTGTGGACAGAGACTTTGACTCTAATTGATCAAAGTTACATCTCATATATATATATATATATATATATATATATATATATATATATATATATATAT